>NW_016160383.1:0-10862 GCF_001687245.7 Rhagoletis zephyria
TCGAATACTGAAAGGAAGTCATTTTATAACAGATTTGTTTTTTTTTTTTTTAGAAAAACAAATAAATAAAATAAAAAATAAAATCAAGAGAACTATAAACATAATATTATTTACTTATGTTATGTTAATTATAATGAAGTTTGGATGCTCGAAAGGAGAGAATAATAGAGCAAAACGAAGATATATAGAGATTTTCTTAATTTTTGATTATCACCGTTGTCATCCTTAGAAAAAAATCCAACCAAAGTTTAATTATTTCCTACATATTTATTTGTTTATAAAATGACCAAGGATTAGACTTGGATTTTATATTAAAAAAAAAATATATTTGTGAAGCGAACTGAAGGAGTTTTGCTAGGGGTTTAGCCCGCTGATAGCCTGTGTAAAGCTCGAGGAGTCCTACGTATATTAGGCCATTATTTAGATAAGGAAACAAGTGACTAGGTGCACTTTGATCAAGGACAGGGTCTTCCTGGTTCCATGTAGCATCAAGGACCTTCGAGAGAATGCTTGGCAGTATACCAGGACATTTATTTTTAATTCTAAGATGCATTTTCTAATGGCACATAATGTGCTCTGCCAAACTGACAAAACCTCCACTGACCAGGTAATAAAAAATTACCCTGCAGTGGCAGGTGTGAAAATCTGTAACAATTCTTGCATTGTGCCTTGTATAATGAAGGTGAATAACTACGCGATAGTGTAGACCAGGATATTTGCACGTATTTGTATAAAAAAAATCGAACGAACCGAATCGAAATCGAAAATTGTGGGTAGGCACTGCGGTCACTGGTAATCATCATTTACCACCCTAAGAAACTCGAGAAGCATTGCCCGGAGGATCCATCAGACTAGACCGAGCATATTTTGAGTTTCCATCAAATTATAACTTAAGAAAGTTTTATTATAAGACAATTGCGACGTGTATATGAAAAATATTTCATAAATCGCCTCAAGCAAATTTTCGCACATACAGCAGCGCATAGCATGCATTTAGGCGCTTAGTGTTAGTAGTCGCGCCTAATCAGGAGATTCCCCTTATTGATATTTTCGACATGGAGAATTCCTTATTGACATAGATATAGTAATTTCGTTAATCGGAGCTCCCTGTGTGAATCCAGACCACGTCTTGGCGAGAATATCGGCTACTTTATTACCCATGATTACACTATGTCCCGGCACAGAAATTATGAAAGCTGAAGGCAATCTCACACTAGTTTTGGTAACCACGCGTGCTTTCTGTGGCTATCTTTCTGTTCCAGGGAGTTCGTCGTTCATTGTCTCAGCTGGTTTTATTAGCGAAAAAAACTTGAAGTTGTGTGAAGAGTTATGGTCCAGAAAACAGACGTCTAAGAGGTATAAACCTGAGCGTCAATGAGTGTACAGCTTTTTATCCTCAACATTGTCCCCTGAGATGAGTTTTGCATGCGTTTCGTAAAGTTCACAGCCCAACAACAGCACTTAACGCCATAAATACCCAGATAACTCGTGGTCTAAATCGAAACCGTGCTTGTGAGAGGACAGGGCATCTGTCAAAGGCGTTTGATACCGTCAGCCACTTCACGCGATTAGAAGACATTGAGGATCCCTTTCTCCCACAGGAACTCAAACGGTCGTCAGCGAATTATTTGAGTGGTCGACATTTGTCGGTAATTTTTAGAGATATAACCAGAAAACCCGGAAAACAGGGATTCCACAGGTAGGTGTCCTTTAGCTTCTGATTATATACTACATTACGAAGCTCTCACAGGCATCTGGACGAAGGAGGTTAGACTATATCTGGGAATTTATGTTGATGGAGCACCAATTCCGACAGTGAACAGCCCAAAAATTGTCACAGTTACCTGCGATAGTTTGCTCCCCGGCGCATACAACCGCAATTGTCAATAGAGTAGAGAGCCGCGCAACAAGGTCCTCAAGCCGCTAGCCGGCAGCACCTGGGGCAAAGACAAAGAAACGTTGCTGGCAACATACAAAGCAATTTTCCGGCTGATTCGAAACTATGCAGCGCCCGTGTGGTTGCCGGGGACTATCAGGACGCAGGATCATGTCAAAAGTCATCTAACCGAACTAGAAGTTCATAAACCAACCTCTGGACCCAACAGCGTAACGACAGGCCATAAACGCCATTCGCAGGGAGTCGGTCTCGACTCACATGGACTACCGACCTGTGAATGCAGTCCGTGGACAAGGCTCACACCACCATAGCTCAACTTCGCGCTGGATACTGCAGCAGGCTGAAGTCCTAACTGAGCAGAATAAATACAGATGTGCCCAATAAGTGCCCGGCATGCGATGAGTCACCTCATGACTCGTAACACATCTTCACATGCCCCCTAAACCCCACTCACCTAACGGCCCTCGCCCTTTGTGCCAACCCATTTGGAGTAGAACACATCCTGGCGGGGCTAAGTAACCGCTACAACAACAACAACACATGCCTCTATTTTCAGCAAGGAGTCAGGTTGGTTCTTACATAAATACATACATATTTTAAGTTCCGTGGTCTTGTGGTGATTTACGCACACCACAAAACCTTTTAACTATTGCTTAACTGTTACGAATTTCAGCACATTTTGATAATATGACTCACTACGGTACTTTGTGAGTTCCCTAACTGTTTTAAGCTAAAAAAAAATTTAAAAACATAATGTTCCTACACATTTTTATGAAAGGGATATTAATGTTAGCAACAAGTTCTTCATAAAAATAATTTCAAACTTACCTTCATAAATGTGTATAATATTAGGATGCTGTACGGAGCTCATAATTTGCACCTCACGTCGTATGCGCACCAAATCCGCCTCAGCCTCTATTTTGCACTTTTTTATGGTTTTTATAGCCACCTCCTGGCCGGTTTCCTTATTTATACCTAATTGCACTTTACCGTATGTGCCTTGACCTAACTTTTTAATAATATCGAATCTAAGAATTAGGAAACATAAAAAAGTCATAAATTTAAATTTTACTCGTAAAAGTAAAACTTTTTTATCATCATAGAAATTTACTTAACCAACACTGGATATATAAGCCAAAAAGCTAAACTCACCTTTGACGCAACTTCTTTCGGTGGTTATTCATTTTCACATCGCCCGTATTCGCTATACCGCTCATTATATTATCTATTCTATCTCGTGGAATACCCGATGGATGCGCTATGCTGCCCGCCTCGCCACCAGCATTATTTGTGGTGGTGGCGGCGGCCACGGCATCTGGATTGCTTATCACCATATTTGAGCTTTATTTGTGAAGTTCACTGCAAATATAAAAGTAGAAAACAAACAGATAAATATGTGACTCACAAAAATATTAAAGGTACGTTTATGTGCGTACTAAATGACCGAAAAAGTATGATAAAAAACCTAAAAGTAAGTAAGTAGCAATAAAGTTTTAGATAAATCAAAGCAAAACTGCAATGCAACCATTCAAAGGGAGTAAACTGGGTTTACAGCGCAGCAATGATGTCGCATGAATGCGAATTGCAGTCACAGCAAAAACTGGAGGGGGAGGGGGAGAAATGTAAAAATAAAGAACTACTACTTGCTGTGCATTCGAGAGGTTCGGTTCTATTGATGATAGTAATAATTTTGCAGTTGTTGGCAAATACATAGAGGTATGCAGTTAAGTGTACACAGACACACACACATCATTTTGCAGTGAGTTATTGGAGCTCATTATGGCAACTTTATTGCCCTAAAGTAAAAAGAATTGCCTTTGAAAAGCATTGAGCGGAGCGCTTGTCACCGCTTGCCAAGTGTGCCAGGAAGCTTAAGTCACTTTGTCTAATTCATAACTGCATCGGACGCAAAATGTGCTAGTTATAAATTGAAATAGAAAAGGGCATATTGCAGATGCTATGGTAAATGTGTATGAGTATTTTTAGCAAGGGTCGGTTCGGTATTGTGAAGTAAGTCAAGCTACGTTTATTGCAAGTCAATTGCATTTAGAGTAGAATTCTAGACCAGGTGCTTTAGGTCTTTTCGGGTTTTCCGCTGAATACCTGAAACACCTAGTGTGAAGCTGCATTCTTAAGACAAATTTAAATCCAATCAGGTTTCAAACTATGATCGAGGTTATTAATCATTCGATTACGTCAGACATTTGTTTCTCAATTTTGGTGTTGAATTTGGATTCATACAGAAAAATTTTTTTTATTTTTTTCATGTATATTAATAACATTGCATTGAAGGTACAAAATTTTTAAGAAATATTAAGCTTTTAACACTTTTAATGTTTTTTCTCTTCAACAGAATTTTTTCCAACAATTTTCACGATATTTTCATTTCATACATTTTTTCAAATGTATATATGAAATCCTTTATAATCCTTATGTCAGATCACCATTAAATTTGTTTTATTTTAAAGCAACTCACATTCATTTTTAAATGATCTTCTCAAAAATTGCTTAACCTAATTAAGTGCTTTTTGTGTGACAGGCGGTAAAGGACATATTATGTAACGAAAAATTTTACCTACTAAATCGGGGATGCTCTATCTTTTGGTGATATTACCAACTCCGTTTTCGACCGGTCTAAAACGGAAGTCGGTAATACCACCAAAACATAGAGCATCCCCGATCTAGTAGGTAAAATTTTTGCGGTTTTCAATATGGGTGCTCTAGGACACTCTCTATACTTGTATATGTGGATGTTTTTTTCATGTCCTGTATGTATCGTTGTGCTGGGTATGCAGTTACAGTTGCACGACTATACTCAATGAGCAACCCATATGCGATATGCGGTAACCAATCCAAATGGAGCGTTGGGTCACGGCAGAAAGAGAGGGAGCTTCGACTTATTCGGTTAAGGGCTCACGGAAGTCTGCAGCGTCTGTTCACCAATATCTAAGAAATTCGTTGGACGGGGCGAGGCAAGAAATGCCTTGCACCATCTACTACAGCTGCCATCTAAAGGAGCGCAAATTCGGTGTCAGATTTGTTCACCACAAGACAAGAGAGACTCAGTGACTGATTTCCAGAACGTACTTAAATTATGGAGGAAACACTTTTCCACCCTACTGAATGGTAGCAGCGCTGAAAGCTGTGGAGAAGATAAGCCCGCCGATGATGACGGAGTCGATTTTCTTATAAATTATATTCCATTCACAGCTGCTGGATATGAAAAATATGGCTTGCATTTGTTTTGCGGTAATCGGTTGCTTCGAAGATAGACGATCGGAAGCTGAAACGTTGCATTCGTCGTGAATTCATGCTGGATAAACTCAGAACCGAGAATCTTACACAGCTGCTGTCCAGAATACCGAAACAGACCAAATAAGTGTGTTACTGGTAGTCATGATTATGTACCGCTGCTGAAAATGTTGGACAGAAATCTTTAAATAAAAAAATTCTTTTTGGAGTGACGACTATGTATATACATGTATGTATACATTTAGTGCTTGCTGCCGTTCTTAGTGCTCAGCTTTAAGTGCGGTTCATTTTTCCAAGCACAAAAAAAATATGGCTTAAATGCGTAAAGAATAAGGATGTTGCGCCCGCCCCCTTACTAGGCAAATATTTATTTAACGAATACAAATATAAATAAAAATGTATTATACATACTAGTTAAATAGCTTCAAAAATTGCAATGATTGCATGGAACATGTGGGCATATTTTTTCAATCCATGCTAATCATTTATATACGAGCAATTCATATGTTATTAAATTTGCATGTCAAATATGTTTTGAATAGCAAAAGCAATGGAATTATTAAAATGACTAAAACCAAATACTGTCAGGCAACAATTTACATATGTAAATTAAATATTCAATTAAAGTTGAGTTGAATAAGCAAAATTTGCAATCAAATGCTCTCAATTGTAAACAAATTTGCAATATTTGAATTTTAAAGTGCCGTAAAACGACAAAGCTCTTCGTCCATTTTTATGCATATACAAGTATCTAGATATGTACATATTTACATACATTTCTACATATATATGTAATAACCAAGTGGAGCGAAAAATCAAACCAGCAAGTGAGCATTCTAGTAGATCAACCGACCAGTCGTTTCACAGGCATAAGATGATGCCGTGGACTACCAATTTACAACCTATCTTTGAGTTGTCAAAGCCAAAACGATTTGCATACACTCCTTAGAAACATAAACAGAGGACATCATGGTATTAGCACGAAGCTGCTTCCGAGTGTGTCAGCCAAAATACGTAATTTCGGCGGAAGAAATACAATTTTTTGAATATTCAATTTTCATATTTAAATGGTTTAGCCCGGTGATTTCCCAAAGTGGTCCGGGTGGACCATCAGGGTTCCACGGGGCACTCGACCGGGTCTACGTTGGCGTGAAAAATATGGGTGTAAGTAGGGGTCCACGAAAATATATGTATCTGGTTTCGATAGTAAAAAATACAAATGTTGGCTTGGCCAATATAAGCGGATAATACACTACACAAAAATACTAAGGGAGAAAAAAACTCCAAATTTTTCATCGATTTTATTTCGTATTTAGACTTATAAAAAAAAAACATTTTGAAGCTTTGATGCACTAGTTTTTAGATATCTTGGCAGCTACGGATGTCATGTAATCCTGATAGATAGCGCGAAAAAAAAAACTTTACAATTAGCTTTAATTTCCGTTTTTCAAACCTCCCTTAGCTTTTTTGAGTGGGTTATTTTAAGACAGAGTTCGCAAAAATCCATCACTTAGGAATAATAGCCTATTTCCACCAAAAGCTTAACTACAGTTAAGAGGTCAGCGATGGTAAAAGACAGATATGGTTTAACAGTGGAAATTTGCGGTCTCCACCTGACATTTCTGTCTTACCACCGCTTTTATAACAGAATCTGTAGAAGGTGGAGACATGGGGTTATGTTTGCTTGTACTTAACCTGAGAAATTACCCGTTTCAAGTTATAATATCCCATTTCAATAGGCATAAACTGTAGTTAAGGCTTGGTGGAAACGAACTAACGGGTGATTTTTTAAGAGCTTGATACCTTTTTTTTTAAAAAAAACGCATAAAATTTGCAAAATCTCATCGGTTCTTTATTTGAAACGTTAGATTGGTCCATGACATTTACTTTTTGAAGATAATTTCATTTAAATGTTGACCGCGGCTGCGTCTTAGGTGGTCCATTCGGAAAGTCCAATTTTGGGCAACTTTTTCGAGCATTTCGGCCGGAATAGCCCGAATTTCTTCGGAAATGTTGTCTTCCAAAGCTGGAATAGTTGCTGGCTTATTTCTGTAGACTTTAGACTTGACGTAGCCCCACAAAAAATAGTCTAAAGGCGTCAAATCGCATGATCTTGGTGGCCAACTTACCGGTCNAAAACATTCATCTCCATCCTTGAGTCAAAAAACTACTGTTCAACTAAATTTATAATTAATATAACTCTACATTTATCATGCCACTCAAAATATTACTTCTCAAAAAGGTCATTCTGTCTCGTTTGCGTAGCTCAATTTCATCATTAAAGCAGCATTTTGATGGCTTTACGAACTCTGCGTAAGGTCAGCGACTGTTACTTGCATATTGCATTCCATTCGTTAGATCTAATCTTAACATTTTTAGCGAATTTGGCAGGGAATCCACCGAAGCCAGAAAAAAATGTCTATCATTTTTTTTTTTTTGTAGATTCAAATAAAAATATAGCACTTACTGGACCAAATAGAAAAAAATTAGGACAATTTTGATAAATATAAGCAGACAAAATTGACACTTTGATGACAAACACTATGTTTCCTCCGGTTTCTTACTATAAAAAAATCAAATGCCGGAATATTTTCTATCGATTTCTGAAAAAAAGTTTGGCTCATATTTGCGACTTTTAATGGAACCTCATAAAGTAATGATGGTATTTTTAAGGCGTTTTTGGGTTAAGTTGGCGTGGGAGGTGTGTGTTCAAAGAAACCGATTACTCCCTTTTTTTGGATGTTTAGTCAAAATATTCTTACTTAAAAAATCGTAAGTGACCCAAGTCGAAATAACCTATATTAACCAAACCTAAGTTAAATCTCCTTTGCCCATATGATTAGCGTGTGCTAAGAAATAGTTTTTCACATTTTCTGACAAACGCATAATTTTGAGTGTGTCACCTTTGAAGATCGTGTGCGATATGAGAAAATTTCCGGAATGATATGTTCATCGGTCCGCTTTTTACGGCTTTTTATACCCGAGCGCATCTTAGCGGAAAATGATACTTAGGGAAATTTTTCGAAAATGGGTGTGGCAGCGCCCACTTACGTATGTGTATCTCGGAAAACGATCTATCAATTTCTACCAAACTCGGCACATTTATCACCAACCTTGGCGCAAAAAAGCAATATGTAGAAAATTTTTGAAATCGGACTAAAATGATTGCCTCTTACCATATAACGGTAAATTTCAGAAATACGAAAACTCCGATGTTTCAATAACTAAAGACGCCAACTTACTACAATATAGTAGCAAGACACAAGATTATTGAATTTTGTAAAATGGGCGTAGACCCACCCACTTATCACTACAAAAGTGTACAACGATAACCGTCTTACCGATTTTAACCAATGTTGGTTCAATTATTTCAATAATATCATAGGTGAAAGGTGAAAAAACGATATTTAATACGTAGGCTGGGTATATAAAGTTCGATTTCGCCCGAACTTATACTTCTTTACTTGTTTGAGGTTATGTTTGTATGGGTGGTACTTATGCTTAGAAATAAAGCGATTACGCCTGATTGGTGAGGATTCTAAATTGATATGGACAAAATTTCGGAGTCATATAATCATTGATGGGCATTTTAAGACATTTTGAGGCCTCAACCCAAGGTTGAAATTAAAAATGGGCTTATTGAAACTTAATTAGTATCTGAGATTTTATTTTTTTGATGCAATGAAAATCAATTTCAAACGAACAAATAATACATACATGCTGTAATGTGAGGTAGTATTTCAATTGATACACCCCGTTTTGTACAAACATATGTATGTATGTAAGTACATGTTGCTATAAAATACATGTTATGCCTCTACATATTTAAAAGCATTCATAAAAGTAAGCACATAAGCAAGTGTATGATTAATTTAAGGTATTTTGTTTTCTCAATTTGCTAATTTGCAGCCATAAACAAGCATGTGTTTTTACACGCCATTCGTCCCGTGTGCATCGACTAGCTACATATGTAGCTGCTCACTCGTAGCTTGCTTGTTGCACTTTTACAAGCATTCAAATGAAAATCACTTGGAAGACACTCCGGCACGCACTTGAGATTATTGCTGCACAAGGAAGCAGGCAACGGTAAGTGCAATGAAAGAAATTAAACATGTGTGATAAGTGTGCATTGAGTGAGATATACATATGTATGTACTACATATTTAGATACATACATATACATATGTGAATATGTACATACATAAGACTACCTCAGGCGCCATACAAACAAAAAAATATTTTTAATTTTTTCTGATCAACTCAGTGTTATTTCGCTGACAGCTTTGACAGATACGAAACTCTCCTCCAAGCAAATAAGCTTAGAATACTCAAAAACGCAAGCTTAAGGGGCATTTTGCAAGTTCAGTAGAAATTTTTTGAAATTCCAAAACCCGTTAAAAGATAAATGTTTTGAAAAAATACGTTCTTTTTGCAATTTTGCGAAATTTTTTGACTATCTCATATGAACGTGGAATTGAATTAGGCGAATACGCGGCTTTGTGTGCCAAGCGCCGTTATGCAGCCTTCATGTGGGTTGATAGAACTAAACAAAAAAGAGGATAGCTAGGAATTTCATACAGTATGGTTGGACGTTTTTCCAGAAATCACCCCTCTCTATATTCAAAACCAGACTTAAAGAAAAGACTACCAGGAGGATTCTGGTACCCAGGGCGGAGCAGATAGGTTTTGAGTCTATGAAAGATAGATATTACAGCAAAGCAGTAACCTTAAACTACAAAAACAAGGGAAAGAACGGAATTTCACAGAAATGTTTATGTAAAACAGCGAGGATTGATGTGGGCCACGGTTGGTTCATTGACTAAAGAAGGTACCTTAAAAAAGTATATTTTCGAACAGATGCATACGCAAAAGACAGAATCACAGCCTTTAATTTCAAGTACAACTAGCGACGCCAGAACATTGAGATCTTGGTGAAAGCCAAGTTCCTATTAAAGCCCAACGATCTCATTAGGTAACATTGAAACTGGCGAAGGAGTTTGGATTCTATGGGTTCCGTGACGCATTGGTAATGAAGAAAATAAGATAGCTGATAACCGTTTAAAGAAAAAACTATCGACCCCTTTCATCGGCACAGAAAAGTGGACACAATCTATCTTAGTCAGACAGAAGGAAGGCTCTCACATAAATCCCTACCGGAACGATCTTTAGGTCTAGGACACTCCAAAGCGTCTATAGGAAGATATGATCTAAAACGCTTTGAGTAATAGTACATTTGCTTATTTAGGAAAAATTAGAGATCATTATCATTGCCAGCTGCACAATCACCTAGATCGCACGCCTGACCGATGTTAATTCTGCCGGACTGTTATTGAAAAGGCACGGCACATATTGGTACCAGAAAGCGGGCGCAGGGTTTCCTCTACAACGATAGTAATAACCACCGCTGCACCTCGCATTTCCATGGTTTTGAAGAAAAAATGCACACTATATATTTTTTTTTGTAGAGACTACTATATTCACGTCGTAAAATTTACTACAGAATTGTGGGATATGAACGGGTTAATATTTGAAAAAATATGAAGATTTAGAGTTCGCTCATCGCGAATTTCTATTTTCAATAAAAATAACACAACAAATGTTTTCAATTTTGAAATTTCACAACTCGTTTTTAAATCGGCGTATCTAACTTAATTTTAATATTAAAAGCTTGTCCCGAAAAATTTCACAGCGGATTTTAAAAAATGCATAGCCG
>NW_016160383.1:11589-18415 GCF_001687245.7 Rhagoletis zephyria
TTTTTCGTTCGGATGCCGTGACTTGCACATGTGGCCGTGTCCCGTGATTTAATGATTTTCACTTAATTGTAATAAATTCATACTTGAAACTTTAATTCAATTATAAAAAAATACATACATACTTTGTTGTGCGCAAAGTTACAACAATTATAAATAATTTGTTTCAAGCCAGATGTAACGAATCCACAACTATATTTTTCAAATAACAAAAAAAAATCGTGTTTAGGCTGTTTTCTTTTAAAACTTTGAAAGCAAAAAAGAAATACGGCCACCTTTGGCACGCCCAGCTGTCATCGCCCAGCAGGGCGATAGAAATAAATCTATCGCCATGAAACGCCGCCAAGCGAACTTCGCATTTCGCTTTTGCTGTGTTCAATTTCATATGCGTGCGGGTGTTCTAATTTTGACAGCGCGAATTTCGCTGTGGTGAGTTCGCCGTTCGCCGGCATTGTATTTCAGCTATTAAGTGAGCACTTAACGGTGCCATTCGTGTGTGTCAGAAGACGAGAAGAGACGAATATGCAACAGGGAGATATGTAAATAGTATGTACACTAGGGTGGTCCAAAAATGCATGAGAAAAGGTAAAGTCGGAATTTTTATGCTCTCACCCTCTGGGATTGTTCTATACCGAAAAAATATACCCCTCTTTTTCATTTTGAAATCAAAATAAATTTAGAGGCCACTCAAAGCGCTCTTAAGTTTTTCATATATTTTATATGGGAAAAAATAACTTTTCGTAGAAATGGTATAGAATTCTTGAAAATCTCTTTTTCGATCGGAAATCATTGGTTCCCTTCAAGAGATTTCCAGTAATAATATATTTTTCCAATATAGAACAATACTAGGGGGTGAGAGCATTAATATTCCGACTTTACTTATTTTGGACCACCCTAATGTACACACGTGCGTACCTATAACACGCAGATGTGGCAAGAATTCGCACACATTTCCACAAAGACACGCACACAGAGACAGTTGGTGTCAGCTACTGATGCGCAGAATGCACAGCAGCAGCAAATAAAAGCGTGCAATAAGAACAACAACGGCGGCAGTGCCGA
The DNA here is from genome assembly GCF_001687245.7 of Rhagoletis zephyria. Classification (NCBI taxonomy): domain Eukaryota; kingdom Metazoa; phylum Arthropoda; class Insecta; order Diptera; family Tephritidae; genus Rhagoletis; species Rhagoletis zephyria. The sequence continues at coordinate 12,649 of NW_016160383.1, forward strand.
TGAACCGGAGTACCAGATGCATATGCCACATTACCAGAGCCATCAGCAATCAGTAATCATAGCAATAAATGGCAACAAAACTAGGTGAGGTGGCGGACGGCAGCGGCAATTCGCTGTTGCTGTTGAGTGATGCCACGAGCCAGGCATGCAACAGCAACAACTCAAATAAGCAACAAAATAATAACATTCACCAATAAACTGCTAAAAGAGTAGCAACCGAGTATGAACTAAATGCACTCGATTAATACAGGGTGCTGATAAGGTGCGTGGATCGCTTAATAGGTCGAATCTATGTAATGGAAGGCAACTGCAATAGGAGACAGAATGCAATGCCACACAAAATATATGTATGTATACATAAATCTAGAGCTCCAAGCAAGGTGAACTAAATTGAGGCAAAGCAAGAAACAACTCAATAAAAGCCAGAAAACAGCAAACACGATTTCAGTACAATTAGCACGAAATCAGAATTGTGAAAAGGGATATATGTAAATGTATATGTACATATATATGTATATATGTATGTACGAAGATAGCGTTGTAGATAGCAGTGTTCTGAAGAAGAGGTGATTGCACTAAGCACATTTCGACATTCGAGTGGTTAATGCATCGGTAAGGCATATCGTGCTGATCTCGAGTAAGTGCACATTCGAGCGGTTGTAGTATTATGGCACACGGTGGGTTTGTCATAAAAACGCTGAAATAAAACTATTGGCTTTTGTTTTATACACCCATATCGAACCAAGTATATGTTTTTGAGTGCATTTCTCGCTTCTTCACTGCACGTATAAGGCGATTGGCTGGCCGGTTCTGAACTATGCAGCGCATGTGTAGTCGCCGGAGACTAGTAGGCCGCAGTGGATGAAGCTGCAGACCTACCAAAAAAACACGGCACTCAGGACAACGACAGGATGCCTTTTGATGTCGCACAGCACGTGCACGACGAGGCTCATATGCTCCCGATTAGGGAGCATAACTCAATGCTCTGCAAGCAGTTCCTAGTAGAGTGTCACCATCGTGGGCATCCGAGCAGACATCTGTTTGCGGAATAACTCTCGCCACGGCACGTCAGAAGGCATCTGTATGAACTGCCGGATGAAGTCCAGAGCTTCATAAAACAACCTCTGGACCCGACAGCAAACAACAACCTTTTTAATGCAACAGTTCATGGTAGAAATAAAAAGCAGATCTACACACGGTGACGAAAATGTAAATAGGGAAGAGACGTTTTTATTTTTTTTATGCAAATATAGCTTACAATATAAAAAATGTTCATCAAAATTTTAAACTTTTTAACAGATTTTTTAGAGTTTTACTAATCTAAATCTAAATTCAAATCTTAATTCATGTAAAACCATGTAAGTCAAAGTTTCAAACTTTGTCCAAAATTTAGAAATATTCGACAAAGTTTCATATAATTTTGGGCTTTTTAATTAGAATTTAAAGAAACATTCTAAGTATGCAGTTTTATAGCTCCTTAAATTCCAGTATAATAAATTGCAAGTTCGAAGTAGCTACCTTACCGTTAAGTTTTGGAAATTTTTTTCGAAAAAAGAATTACCAAAAACGGTAGGTGCCAGCTTCTTCAAACTTCCACTTTATTATACTAAAATTTAAAGGGCTACAAACTGCATATTCAGACTGTTTCTAAAAATTCGAATTTAAAAGCTAAATTTTGATGAAATTTGGCGAACTTTCCAAAATTTTTTACAAAGTTTGAAACTTCGACTTACATGGTTTGTGTTAGATAACGAGGCACGCTTTCATAAAAAAATAATAAACATTAAATAAACGAAAGGAAAATAAACAAATAATGCTAAAATGTCTGTTCTCTATTTATACTTTCGCCACTATACATACAGTGTCGGGCAAATTAATAGGGTCACGACATTTTAACACGTTTTGGCTTTTTTTTTGTCGGAAAGTTCATTTGGACTTTTGAGGAAATAGCTATAGCCGGTCTGATATAACTTATAAATTTATCTGACTTTAAAAGGAAAAGATGTATTCGTTTTTCCATCATCGAGAAAAAAACTTCCTCTTGAATAGATTATTTATAAAGCTTCGTGAACAAGGATATTCTTTCCTTTATGGTCATTATTGAATTTTGTGCTACACAGGAAGGGAAGAGCAATAAATTGAAAGATGATTGAAGGAAATTAGGAAACCTTCTTCATTAAAAAGGCAAAAAAAATAAAAAATTTCTGGAAAATGTTGGTATGTATGTCCGAAGTGGTTGCAATGTCATCTATAACCGTTTCGATAGACATAGGTAGCACAGCATGGTTGCCGAGAATGATGGAACTACTTCAGAACCAACAACATATTACATATGCAAGCAATTTTTGTCAATATGATGACAAATAGTTTATTAACCGAATTATTACTGGAGACAATAAAATCTTAGATTCGACAAATTATTTATTAATACATACAAAGCGAAAGGACACTGTATAAGTAGTCTGAAGGCTAGAAAACAATCACGGCAAGATTGCTAGACAAATTCAAACAATTATGAATAAATTTCGCGCTAATTTTTTTTCACTGAAAATTTTCTCTTAATTTTGAAAGGAATCGTTTAAAAAAAGTGTCTTCATTTAACTGAAAATGGAAGTAAGCGACAGTCCTTAAAAGGCACGTGTACCAACTTCTTAAATTCAAATGTTAACTGTTTTCAATACAAATTTGCGTAGATTTATCCCACTGTGTGGCGTGTTGTGTTACTTACTACAGGAACTGACTACAACATACAAAACAGACAACTCGTTAACTAAACGACTATCTCTGCGATAAGGAGGCAGGCGTGCAGTCAGTCAGTCTGACACTTAAGGAACGCACATCAAGTTAAATAATTAAATTCTTTGCACACAAGAAAAGGAGGGAGCAGCCAACAATGAACGGGCGGTATAAAGTAGGAATGACAGACATACCGAATGGAAGACAATTTCTGCAGGCAAACAATGTAAAAGTGCAGTCAGACGTGGCAATGTAAGTAATTTCGCCAAAAGTTGGACCACACCATGCATGTAAAGTGAGTTTGAAAATAGTTTTTATTTTCCGAAAAGCGATATTTGATATTTTAATCAACATTAATTTTTATTATTCACACACACTGGCAAACAAGTGTGGCAAACGGCAAGACTCGATTGATTTGACAACAAAAAATTAAAATTTGCTAGTGCAGCACCGGCAAGTAGAAATAAATTTTCGAAAGTCATTTACAATCTTTCAGTTGCAATCACACCTGCAGGCCCGCAGGCTTGGCTTTCCCAAGTGGATTTCCGAAAAGTGACTACACTTTCTCAATTTGATAGCAAAACTGGTTGAAAAAGTTCTCGCATTGCCACGTTTGACTGCAGTAAAGCAAAGATTGCAGTCGTAAGAATCGAAATCCGTATTTAATTTTCGTTTACTCAAGCACACAAATGCATATGTATAGTATGCATGTATGTACATATACAAACGCAAATGCAATTGAAAGTGAGCTAACAAAAACAAACACCAATGACAGCAGAAAAAAAAAAACTAAATAAACACTGCAATAGAAAATGTAACGCAGCGAAATGAAACGAATTAATTTAAAGTGCGCTGAACCCGTTCCACAGCTCCCCATACCCCACTAAGGCGTCGCTTCCATTATTGGTAGTGTTTTACCCTGCGTGGTATGTATGTATGTATGTACATGCATGTGGAAACCCTGTACTCATTTGTTGGTTTGTTTGTTTTAATATGGCGATCACGGCAGATCGGCTGGCCCACTGCTATCTGTCGATGATCTTGCCGGGCCGCGGATTTGCCGGCTGCAAAGCATTTAATAAAAAGCACACATATGCAGTACATTCATATGTGCATACAGTGATGGCCACATAATTAAGGTCCCTATATCTTTAAAAGTTTTGACCATTTATTTTTTATTTTTTTAGCAGTGCGCACTTCCACTCCGCAGCGCCTGGGTTCAAGTCCTGGTCAAAGCAACATCGCAAAAGAATTCAGAATAAACGTTTTTTCTTAACAGCGGTCGCCCCTCGGCAGGCAATGGCAAACCTCCGAGTGCATTTCTGCTATGAAAAAACAGCTCCTCATAAAAATACAATCGCCATTCGGAGTCGACATAAAACTGTAGGTCCCTCCGCCTTGTGTGACAACATCAAGGCATGTAAGCATGTAGGATTTTTTATGGTTTATATGGTTTAAATGGTCGTCAAAATTTTAAACTTTTTAATCAGACGCAGCCTATTCAATTTTAGTATAGTATTATTAACGTTTCAAGCGGCTTAGAACCCGCGCTAATTTTTGATAATTTTTTTGCTGTTCGAATATTTTATTTTTTTGTGTATAGGAGAAAATGAGCAACACGCGAATCCTGAGCCCCATAAAGCTTGAGAAATACTAAAATTGAATGGGCTATGAAACTACACACAATTTGGCGATTTTTAATAAATCGAGTGCAAGGTTTTAAACTTTGAGTTATTTGGGTTTCGTTGTGGTATAAACTATATCTTTTTAAAAAATAAGAACTAAATAAGGAAAAAAATGTCAAAACTTGTTAATTATGAATGTATTTGTCCACCACTGTATTTATACATTTTGTACATTTGTAAGTTGTGGCATATGGGCTCACAGCTGGTGGGTGTGTGCGTAAAATGTCTGGAGCTGAAATCTTAATATCAGGCGTTGACGTCTGTGGGCTGGACTTGGTGATTTACTCAGCAACACTATGAGTTAGTGAAGAGACTGCTGTGCTGATTAAAATAAAGAGATTATGAAGATCAAAATTTATTTTCATAGAGGCGCACACTTATGCAAATATTTCAGTTGAAATCGCAAGTACATACGATAATTTATGAGCACTTATGTAAAGGAATATTATAACCAGGGAGCTGATTTTATGGAAATTGTCCTTTTTCTGCTAAAGAGATAGTGTACATTCGATTAAGAATGCCCACGATTTAGTTTCCCTGATTCCATATATATACATTTGATGTTGCCTTTTTAAGATATTTGCCTTTTTTGCCTATTGTATGTGTAAAAAAGTGATTATAGCGAGGAAAAATCCCTTATTCCTGATAATATAAAAGTTTTCAAACGTTCCATATTTAAGTTGGGATCCACTTGTATCAACTCACGTCGAGCGCACGTTTAGTACATTCAAGGCTGTGTTAAAGCCTGTTCTGCTACAAAAAAAAAAAACAAATTAATAGTGTAGAAAATCGATGGATAAATAAAGAAGTAAACTTAAGTGATCATATAAAAATGCGCAAAGATTTTTTGTATGAAAAATGAGCAAGACAGAATGACATAAAAAATTAACTGGATTTTCGGAATCAGCGAGCAATTCTATATGGGCATTGAATATGTAGTGGCGTCCGTTGAACATTTTTCTCGTAAACCCGTATTATTTTTCAGTTTTCGCCATTTTTTCAGTGCCTTCTTTTGCCTTTTTTTTGCTATCTCTAGTGCCTTTTCTTCCTATTTCACTATTTTATTTTGCATTTTCCAGCCTATTTCGTTATTTAATTTTACCTTTTTTATGGGTTTTTAGATCCTAAAAATCCGTTCCCTAATTATAACTTAGTGCACATTCACATAGAAAAATAGTTGTAGACATCAAAAGATTGACAGATTTTTGATTTTTGAGTCACGGTAGAAGGATATGGGGCCACTCCGACTTATTCGGCTTAAGTTTTTACTGAGGTCAGTTCCGTCCTAACTGTAGGTGCAAGCTGCGTGTATTGAAAAACTCCAGCCCCCCCCCCCCCCCCCCCCC
>NW_016160383.1:18425-26174 GCF_001687245.7 Rhagoletis zephyria
CCCCCCCCCCCCCCCCCCCCTCGTTCTAGTTGTGCCATGGGTTTGAGATCGGCCAAGTAAAGCGAAGATCCAATGAAAAGTTAAAAATTATTTGATGACGACGAACGATCCCTTATGGGGAACGTGCCTCTGCCCGGCTGGTCGATATCTTCATAATGACTAAGGCTGATATGACCGCCACCCAGGAAATGCGATGGACGACGCGAGGCAAGACATATGTTCGGTCGTCCGACGTCTATAGCAGCTGCCATGTGAGGGAGCGCAATTTCGTTGTCGGAGCGAGAATTCTTTGCCGAGTACTATCGCTCACCTTGGTAAATTAGTTTCACACCACAATCCGCATCAAAACGAGATACTTCAACATTTCGTTTATTTCAGCATACGCCCCAACGAATGAGAAGAATGACGCAACCAAAAACTTATTCTATGAGCGCCTGGAATACACTTACGGTCATTTCATAAAAATCGTGCTTGGCGACTTCAATGTCAGGGCGGGCAAGCATGGGATGTTTGGTCCCAACGTCTGGAAATTCAGCCTCCACTACGAAAATTCTGATAACAGACTGAGGCTGATCGATTTCGCCGCGGTACGAAACTTGGTAGTATGCAGTACTTGGTTTCAGTATAAGAAGATCCATAACGCTACAAGGCTGTCTTCAGATCAAAAAACGGGAAACTAAATCGAACATGTTGTGATAGCCGGAAGGTAGCGAAAAATGCGATTCGGCAACGCAAGGAAAGCCGTAATCAAAACAGACTGCCAGCATCTTCGTCATTTGACTCTCTTAGAGAGCACTCTTCAAAAAGGCAAAGAGCCAACAAAAGAATTAACAGAAAGTTAGGCAAAGGAAAGTTAGTTAGGAAGTTTTCAAGACCGGATTCTTACAGAAACAAGCACGGCGATTTAGAGACCAATATTCACAACATACTAAAATTATGGAGGAACACTTTTCCACCGTCTGGGGAGCTAATGGGGGGAATTTAGGTGTGCTCTGCCGAGCCCACAAGAGAAGCGACTCCGCCGTAAGTGCCAACTACGAACTCATTTCAATTTATCACTTTGTATTTCGTTCTGCAAATCCAAACTGGAAAATTAACTTGACCAAATGTTTCTCGATTCTTCTCAATAAAATCAATTGTCGTTCGGAGGGCCGACAAAGAAAAGAGTAAGTACACATGTGTAAATTTGAGGAGAAAGTAATATAGACTAAAACTGTCAAGGTTACATAAATCAGACATAATAAAGCCAATGGCTTCTCTAAGCGCCTGTGAAGGCTGCACACACTATTGTAAGTCAATTCATAGACACATAACTGATTCTATAACCCCCCCATACAAACATCTTTGCAATAAATAAATAAATAAATAGTACTGTGACATTGCCATACCAACGATAAAAGCAAATGGGGTTTGAACAAAACTAGCTTAATTTCTGCTTCACTAGCAATTCACGCACGATTATTATGAGCACAAAAGTTTTTCTTTACTATTCGTATTCTATGTGAAATTCGTAATTCGCTTGCTATGGAAAAGTAAATAAATTTTCTGGGTCATGACGACTACCAACTGCGCGACTGTGGAATTGCGAGAACTCTACAGCGTATGGTATAGGCGCTGTCGACACCGAAACCGATTGTATGGGCGAATGTTGATGGGAAAACTGCTTGTTTATTTGACTTGGGTGCAAATAAACAAATATGTAAAGGCGTGTAGGCGTGTGTATACTAGGAATGTTAATACCGAGATCCCGGGACCCCGGCCTTTTTTGGGTTCCGAAAATCTCGGGATTCTTGGCAAATAATCCCGGGATTTTTGGGATTTGTAATTTTCACTGATGGCAATAATAGAGATACATTTTTTTGACCAGTATTGGCTATATTTCTCTTTTTATTTAATAATTAATATTTTGTTATAAATGTCTAGCTCATTATACATATAAATGGTAAATTTTACACACAAAAATCAATGTATGCGCGAAATCATGGGCGAAATATAGTAAAATTGCGTTTTTAGTTTTTCACTCTGACGTCAGTAATTCAAAAATTATTTAAAAAATTCAGTGAAATGCATTTAGAGAAGAAGTATGAGTATCAAATTAAATAGGAAATTCTGTAGAATTTAAACAGGTGTGTATTGAAAATGGCCTTTTAAAATTTAGTCCTTGAAATTTGGCAAAATTTTATTTTTTTTTTTTTGAAAAATTATGTATATGTTAAGGACTTATATAAACTTGATAACATCTCCGAATTTCATCCTTTTAACTTTATCAGCTTAAAAAATTAAACATTTGTCCTTGTGAATCCAAAATTTTTAATTTTTTTAAATTCTAAAGAAATTTCCTCTTTCACTTGGTGTCCATATTTTTATTTTACATTGCACTGAGCTTTTTAAATAATTTTTGGAATCAATCATATCGTTGAAACCATGATAAAAACATAGCAAGGTATAACCGTTCTCTCAATTTGTCGGCCATGATTTTTTTTTGAAGTTTGCCAACATTTTAAAATCATATAAAAGTGAAAATAAAAAGTTGAAATTGTTCGAAATTGTTGTTGCTTGAGATTGAAAATGAAAATGTGTGTGTGAGTTTGTGAGTAAATTTAAAAATTAAATTGTTTGGAAACGTCAAGAATCTTAAAAGTGACTCTCAGCGGTTCTACCTTACTATATTTGTATCATGGTTGAAACTACAAAGTTCTTTAAAATAAATCCTGATGTCAAAGAGAAAATATAAAAATGTCGCTTTAAATAAAAAAGTGGGTTTCAAACCCATTTATTTATTTATTTATTTATTTCATGGTAGGAGAGCTTCTCAAACAATATAGAAGCAATTTTTTCGATTTAAGTCGTTGAAAAGTAATGAATATCTAAATCTCGGAACTATTCCCGGGATCCCGGGCGTGTGAAAATGGCATCCCGAAAATGCCGGGATCGTAAAAAGCGAAAACATTAACATCCCTAGGGTATACGTATGAGGTGCGCTTCCTGAGCAGCAAATACGGCAGCAAAACATTTGCATTTACATACAAAGCTGCTAGTATTCACCATTAATATTTGCTACTGAGCTCAGCGTAAACCAAAAGTCAATGAGACATTCGAGTTTGAGGAGAAATTGAGGGAGTGAGTATGCGCGGCGTCTGACTACGGTCATAAAATGTCAAACGGAAAGCATAATAAACCGTGAAAAAAACATGATTTAGCAAGTCTGCAAAACTAAATGGTACATAAAAGTATACTTCTTTAATACAAATGTACGTTTTTGTATGAGAATGTGTGTGCCAATGTTTTTCGCGACAGTCGGCGACAAACACCCAATATAACATACGTATGCATATAAATGTTTGTACGATGTTTTGCAGCCACACGCCCACAAAAGCCACCAACAATAATAATTTATCAAAAAACAATTAGAATAAATTAATAATAGAAGCGTAGCGAGACAAAGGCAGGCAACCATTCAACGATAACGACATCATCAACTTGGGCAATAGCAGCATAAACTAGCTACATACTTTGCATGCATATGTAAATATGTACCTACATATATTTATTCGCAGTTGAACATTAAATGAGGAAAGTACATGTGTACGCATATATGTATGTATGTATGGCCGAACATTAAATACACGGCGCAATTAAGCAGGGATGGTTTTACCCATATTTCAAACACTGCGATGGAATGTTCAGTTAGTAGTATATGTGGGCGGTGCCACGCCCTTTTCCAAAATTTCATAATAATGTTACCTCTTTTCAAGGGATTGTTGTTAGTATCAATTTTGAGTACATTTGCGTCCTTAAATTTCGAAATATCGAAGTTTAAAGCATTTCTGAGATTTACCGTTATATGAAAAGTGGCCGTAATTTTATTCCGATTTCTACAATTTCCAACGCCTTGCTTTTATGTGCGAGCCACAATAACCATACTGAGTTTGGTACAAATTGATCGAACGGTTACCGAGATACACATATGTGGTCATAAGTGGGCGGGGCCAAGCCAATTTTCCCAAATTTTATCATAAATGTATTTTTTGCTAAAGAATTATATCAAACGTAAATTAGCATTAGTATTTACTGATTTATCGAAGATTTCGTATTTCTCTAAATTACCGTTATATGGGAGGTAGGCGCGGTTATTGTCCGATTTTGCCCGTTTTCGATACCATCCCGTCATACGCTGAAAAGAAGAACACATACCAAATTATCGTGTGCACAAACGGAGAGACAGTCACCGCTTAATCGATTTCTTTTTTTCATGGACAAGTGCTCTCGGGTATAAAAAGCCTTAAAAATGTCATAAAAAGTGCACCGATGAATATATGAATCCGAAATTTTACCCATATGTTTGTAAAAATATTGGATATGAACTCAAAGAAAAAATAGACGTCATCGATTTATTTTAAAGCATACCTCCCATACAAAGCTGACCTCAAAAATTCCTTAAAATGCTCTAAAAATCACACCAATGAATATACATATGACTCCGAAATTTTGTATAAACCTTTAACTTTCGTACAAAGTTATAATGCATTTTTCTTATTCAAATACCACTTTGATATGCGCAACTATTCAAATATAAAAATTTAATATGAAAAATTTTGCATTTTTCCACCGAAATACTACTGTGCTCCTAATGGGGCACTGCCGACACACGCACTAAACGCGTCGACACCGCTTATGCCAATAACGTCTGTGTAGGTCACCTGAATGCAAATTCAAGGATGCTGCTCACCTCGTTTGCTCGGAGTCAAAATTGTTCTACACCACAGTTCTCGAGTTTGTGTATAGCAATTTAAAGATGAATATAACACTAATTGATTGATGCTAATGGAGATGCATTCAAACTGTGCGATATCATTTTTGATGAATTGGGGAGACTCTTATTTTTGAGTTTCAAAAATTAATGTTTCTTTAGAAAATACGGCAATTATATTCTATCCGAAGTAACACTGGAAATGCATCTGCATTAGAATTGCCACTTTACTATCGATTAAAACGAAATTCGAAAAACCAAGCTCCTCAGTAACGAACTTTAGAATTTTTTATTTTGTCAGTGATCCATGCATCGATTTAATTAAAATCCTATTTCTAGGAACTTGGCAATACATTTCATATTGGCAGTAGACTTAATTTCCAAACAACATTCCTCGTGATCCCCTGTCAGGAGCTCAAAATGTTAGGGCATACGAAACACCGCTGCACACGTTCGTGAGGTCGATAGAGAAATACTTCACTTCCATTCGCCATTCTCGACATCGAGGCGACTTTTCGAAATGCACAAATATTGCAGTATTTACATTTTCTTCAGTAATGCAGCCGGAATTGTAGCTTGCATACCGTTCAAAAAGAACGTATCTACACTGCCGTATGCAAGTACGTTATCAAACCGCTTATCCAAGTTAAACAAGTTTTTTATCAATTGAAAGAGGACTAAAATAGCTTTAAAACTGAAATATATAAGCGAGGAAAGCCAGCAGAAAGCCCGCTACTGAAAAATATTTAAATAAAATTTTTTTTTTTTTATTTACCGTAGAACAAACCTTGGGTCAGGTATATGCATATCTTTTGTATTAAATTATAAAAAAGATATACTTATACATAAGTGGTAGCCTTCGATCGTTATTTCTGTTTAAAAGTTATTTAAGCCCTTTTCATTTGGTACCAAATTTTTTTAATTTGGATAAGCGGTTTGTTTACCTTCCGGAAAAGACTTTTATTTCGAACTTAAAAAATATCTGGCCAAATCTAACTGTTGGAAAAAAAATAACTGCTATTTACGGTCTCTGCAAAAAAGGACTACCTTTTCTGCTGGACTTCATAAACGAGCTGAATATAAGGCAAAAATGAACAGATTATATGTCTTTTAATATAAGAAACAGCAAAACTTTTTCAATTATAAATTCATTTTGCGCATGAGACACAGTCTTAACTTGGTTTTGACGAACAGCCAAGGACAAAAAAAAACACACACTTTGATTGTCCAAAAAAAAAACACATCTTTTCTCAGCAACGGAAGATAAAGCGCTAACCGCACATAAAATCTGACTGCAATCACTCCATACAGTAAAGAGAGAATAAGTAAAATGAGAGGCATAGTCGTGGAATCGACGAACTTTAGTACTCTAGGATTAAAACGTATTCTTGATCGTTTGAGGCCTACGACCGTTTTTTAGAAAACCATATGTAAGTACAGGATTGGAGACAGTTCTGATAGTACGTTTCCCTCAGTGCGACGTACATAAGTAGGTTAGGATAGATTAGGTGACAGCCGCGTGTGCCAGGGACTCACTTATACAATTAGAAGATTGTCCTTTGTGATACGCCGATCGATAAAATACCTCGAGCTGATTATGTAATTACGAGTTCCGCCAAAGTACTTCAATCTTAGCCTTGCAAACGCTGGGCACCTAATAAGGTAGTGTCGAGGTGATTCCACCTCGTCATCTTCCAGGTAACTGCGCTATACGCCATCCGGTAGTATGTTCAGCCTTACTGCGTGAATACCGATTAGACAGTGACCCGATATAACCCCCACCAAAAGTGAGAGCTGTGGCTTTGTAAGTGTGAGGAGTGCCTCGACCTATCCACCCTCGGCCAGAAGGACCTTGCAATCGTGGATGTCCTGGTTTTCCCGCAGCACACGCTGAGCCGGCATGTGCCCCATCTATCCAAGAGTGTACCACAAGTGATCAAAAGCACCTCCAGCCGCTCTTTGTCCAGCAATAACTTTTCACGAGCATACCTTTGGAAGAATTTGTGGTACAGTAATGGTACTCATGGAGAAAAGTAGTCTTATTGGAAAAGGATAAGATTTTGTAACATGACATTTTTAACATTGAAAACTAATAACAAACAAAATTTTCACACATTAAGAGAGGAAACTGGTTACTCATTTTAATATGCGTAAATATAAATAAACATTTTTTAGAATGTATATATTGTGGTATCGGTCGAAGTTTTGTTTTGAAGTTTTGGATTAGAAAACACTGTTTTCAAAACTCTTATGGATGACAATCAGTAACTTCCGCAGAAACATACATAGTTACATATTTATATGTACGTTAAGAGAATTTTTACAAAGAGGCAGCTTTAAGAGCATATAATTCTTTATCTCCCGTCATCATACGATCGATTGTGTGAGAAAAGCTTTCCGCTGGCCAATTTTCAATTTGAGGGAATGGTATTAGGTAATAGAGAGACAGAGAAGAGCACAAAAGTAATGCAATAAATCGGCGAAAGAGATAGAGAGAGCATGTAGAGTAAATAGCATATTAAAATGTTGAGGGTGAAAAATTTGTGAACACCAAAGAATACATACCTCCTATGTATACTATGCATGTGCTTCTGTGCATAGGTATGTACAGTGACGAACAAAAGTATTGGCACAAAGAATTTTTCGCAATGTATGGAAACTACTACACAAAAAAAAAATATGAGAACAAAATCTTTAAAATTTGTGTAAAACTCAGGAAAATTCAATAAATTTGCAAACTTTCTATTCTGATTTTCTAATAGCTCCTTCAATTTTAGAATGACATACTTTGTATGGGAGAAACTGCTAGCAAAAAAAATCCCAAAAATCAACGCGATGTTAAAACTTCAAACTTGCACTTGTCAAAATTGAACGGGCTATAAAACAGCATACTTGGAATTTTAGAGAATCTAAATAAAAAGTTGCAAATTAGTATTCAAATTTATTGAGTTTTCCTGAGTTGTGCACAAATTTTAGAGATTTTATTTTTATGTTTTTTT
>NW_016160383.1:26804-48958 GCF_001687245.7 Rhagoletis zephyria
TGGCCAATTTTCAATTTGAGGGAATGGTATTAGGTAATAGAGAGACAGAGAAGAGCACAAAAGTAATGCAATAAATCGGCGAAAGAGATAGAGAGAGCATGTAGAGTAAATAGCATATTAAAATGTTGAGGGTGAAAAATTTGTGAATACCAAAGAATACGTACCTCCTATGTATACTATGCATGTGCTTCTGTGCATAGGTATGTACAGTGATGAACAAAAGTATTGGCACAAAGAATTTTTCGCAATGTATGGAAACTACTACACAAAAAAAAAATATGAGAACAAAATCTTTAAAATTTGTGTAAAACTCAGGAAAATTCAATAAATTTGCAAACTTTCTATTCTGATTTTCTAATAGCTCCTTCAATTTTAGAATGACATACTTTGTATGGGAGAAACTGCTAGCAAAAAAATTCCCAAAAATCAACGCGATGTTAAAACTTCAAACTTGCACTTGTCAAAATTGAACGGGCTATAAAACAGCATACTTGGAGTTTAGAGAATCTAAATAAAAAGTTGCAAATTAGTATTCAAATTTATTGAGTTTTCCTGAGTTGTGCACAAATTTTAGAGATTTTATTTTTATGTTTTTTTTGGTGTAATATGAGCTATATTTCTATAAAAAATAATCGAAAAGAAGTTAGAATGAAAAACTTTGAAAAAGTTTGCGAAAAATTCTCTGTGCCAGTACTTTTGTTCGTCACTGTTCATGCAGAACATATACTAAATAGACAACTTACAACACGTCAAACGTTTTCACCTTCAACTCGCATTTGACATCATAAAATATTCTTTGCTTTTATTGCACTTTGAGGTAATTTATTAATTTTGTTCTTAATTATCTAGATATACTTTCTTTGCTTAGTTACGGCGTTAAAAATAGCCAAGAAGGAATTCGCACGCGTAAGATGTCTCACCCTTGAGCTTATTTTTGTTTTTTGTTTTATGCAATGTCTTAATTTTTCTGTCAATCAAATTGTTGCGAACGCCCACAGGCGACTTCAGTCAAGCCCAATTCGAATGTTTGTATCTACGTAAATATGTTTCTTTGTATGTATGTATGTATGTTAGGGTGGCCCAAAATTGTTTTCTTCGAATCACCCCCTAGATCTGAATAATATCAAAAATAAGGAGACAACTTTCCAAAAAAAAAAATTGAACAGTGATTGTTAAAAATTTAAGCTTATTTGATACCACAATATGGGTATCACAAGAAAGGTGTATGCAAAAGCTTTGGACTAACATGCTTTTAAATAGGGTTGCCACCCATCTGTTAACTAAGATGAGGTAATTATGTAAGTTAGGTGAAATGTTGCAATGTGCATTTTTACACATTCGATAGTTTGACATGGTAAGGACGATACATCGCACTCATTTTAATTTTTTAGATAGGTGCCAACTCTATCCAAAAATATGTAGGGGATAAAGCTTTATTTTAACACCTTTTGTTTGAAACTCATATTTTACTTAACCGCATGTAGCATGATTTAAAAAGAAAATGTTTTATAGATAAATGACAACCCTATCAAAAAAATATATGAGAATTGAAGTATGTATTTTCAAAAATCTTTGCTCGGAGTGCATAAACCTACCCTTTTTACTAATATTGTGATATTAAATTAGCTTACATTTTTAATAACCGTTTTTGTGTTTTTTAGAAAGGTGGCAACCCCGTACAAAAATGGTTTTAAATCTCTTCACGCGCTTTCAGTTTTGATGAAGAAACCTAACTATTTTATTGAGCCTTTAAATAAATTTTAAATTATCTAGTAACCCTATTTTTAAATATTTTTTACCACATACCCACAGAAATAATCGAATAGAATGCAAACAAAAAAATAAACACAACCAATGAGATGTTTGTGCGTGATGTGGTTATGAAAACATAAAATAACAAATTTTTGTTACCCGATTTCAAAATAAAAAATACGTGTCTCCTTATTTTTGATATGCTTCAGTTATGGGGGGGTAGCAGCCGGCAAAATCAAAAAAGTTAATTTTCCTATGTATTTTTGGACCACCCTAAACCTTAATTTTTATTGTATTTTAGTCAAGATCATTTTCGCTTGGCGCCAACAGCAGCCGCTTCAACAATAAGTGTTGCGCGACATTAGCTGTCGGTACCCGTCTTTTCACTAACTGCCGCATTTTCGATTGTTCGATTATCAACAATGCGGCAGTTAGTGAAAAGAGGTACAGCCAGCCAATGTCGCGCAACATTTTCAATAATTATTTTGGTAATACTCGTACTACATACAAAACGCATTCTATTCCCTAGTTCTCCTCGCCGTAACTGCTGCACATGCAAATCGGAGACGTTTGTTGGTATGTAGTTATGTGTGTCCGTCCGTCTGTCAATCATTTGCAATTGCAACAGCAGCATAAAAATTCTTCGAAGTCACTTGATGTTCCTAGATACAATTGCATATAATTGTTGTTGCTGTTGTTGTTGCCGTTGCAGTTGTTTGTCACAGAAAAATATTTTCGTCTGCGCAAACTTTTCATTGTCTTATTTCTTGTGTCAATTTGGTTTCGTTTAATTTCTTCTTGCCGTCTGTTTCTTTGTTTTCACTCATCATTGCTCCTTTGTGCATTTTGCATTGACATTTCGACAGTGAAAACATGCCGACAAATATACATACACACATACCTATATATGTATGGACACATATACATAATAAATAAGTGTATACGTATATATGTAAGTATACGTAATTATAGAATAAATTCCTTACAATGCAATACGCCAGCTTCCTGCCGCCACTATTTCTCAAAATGTCAAAATTTGTTTTTCCCGATGAGGTGTTGATGGGCGGCGGGCGCGCTAACTGAGGTCGTTACACCGATTGTTGCGCATCATTTTGAGGGAAAAAGTATGTATGTACATACTTGTGTGTGTGAGAGAATAATTTTTAACATTAAATGCTTGTAAATTGCTTGAAAATTAAAAAAAAAATAATTACCTAAAAACTGACGCGCAGTGCATCTTCTTGAGAGAAGACCAGAAGCAACTAATGGATCTGTGAGTTATATGCAACAAATTTTTATTTAATGTTTCTAATGCACATATGTGAATATTTCTCAAATATTGCGGAATAAAAATATTCATTAGCTGCAAATCACATATTTTTTTTTGTTCCAAATTAAGAAAAATTACGTACTACATACACCTGCGTTTAATTAATTAGAAAGGAAATTCAAAATGATATTGTTTGCAAATTATGTTTATTTTTTTTATTTTTAATAATTTTAATTTAAAATATAGTTAAATCTGTAACAGAAACCACAATAATAAAAGTTTCAAAGCTTGCAGAAATTGCAAAACAAACTAATCAAACTGCAAAAAATTGTCATCAAAATATCCGAATTTTCATTCAGAATATTTAGAAAATTTTCGGGTATGCAGTTCTGTAGCCCATTTAATTGTAGTCTAAGAAAGTGCAAGTCTCAAGTCGTTAAAAATTACCCTTGAGTGGTTTTTGTGGAGGGTGTTGCGGATTTTTTTTTTTTCATACACAAAAAAATTTTGATCATGTAGGTATTATATGGAAGAAAATGCGCAACACCCACCACAAAAAAAAAAATCTAGAAAAGCAACTGTAATTTTTACCGACATGAGACTTGAATTTCCTTAGACTACAATTGGCATATACAGAACTGCATACCCGAAAATTTTCTAAATATTCTGATTAAAAATTTGGAAATTTTGATAAAAATTTTTTGAAGTTTGATTAATTTGTTTGCGATTTTTGCAAGCTTTGAAACTGTTATCATTGTAGTTTCAGACAGATTGAACTATATTTTAAATGAAAATTATTAAAAATAAAAAATATACATAATTTGCAAACAATACCATTTTGAATTTCGTTTCTAATTAGTTGAACGCAGGTGTACATGTGTATATAGGAATTGAAAACTAATTGAGTTACTTTCCATATAGAAAATCCATCAATGAGAAAATCAAGCATTTTCGGAAAGTAGAGGCAAAAACAAAGTACCCATATTTTGCCGTTTTTCTAGATGCAGTCATTTACGGTTTCTAAGGTGAAAAAAACAATCTCTAACAACCCCTATGCTGAATCGGTGAAAGGAATATTAGCTTGTAATTTTTCAAACTTCATTTGACTTCGTATCGAAGAGTTTTTGGGGTCGGTGATTACGAATCTGAAGTGAGTTCAGTGGCAGATGAAAAATAAATTAATCATCACATTTGTATGAAATCTTATATTTAAGTAAAGGTTCTTTGAATGGCCAATTACAAAAGTGAAATCAGTTTTAAAAATTCAAAATGTCGGATCCAATAAAAATCTAGCGCCATTTAAATTTAAATATATTTTTTTTTAACATAATTTTTGGGGTTATCATTATTTATCTTTTTAAATGTACAGCAGTAGATCATGTTAAGAATAAAAATATATTTTTGCACAATTTAATACAACAACTACTTATACATGTCAAGCGTCAAAGTGAAATGGTGAGTACAAATTATATTTGATTTGAGGTTATGTACAAAGCCTAAAATCTCTTTTATCACAATTTCACAGTTCTAACAGCTGACGCGTATGTATGAAAAATAAGAGAATCGAGTTCTCAGAATCGATTCTCGATCGATTCCGAAATTTTAGAATCGCTTCTCTAAAATCGATTATTTCGAGAAAATCTACGATTCCAAAGTGGAATCGGAATCGGTTTTTTCATCCCTATTGGGCACTAAGCAACGAAAGCGACTTTACTAAAAGTTGTGTCTAAGTGGGAGTTCCAAGGGTAATGCCAAGATATTTGACCTCAACAGATCATTCAAGTACTGCCTTTCTATCTTTATCGTATCTTTAATAACTAAACTAAGCAAGTAACTGTACTGAGCAAAAAGTAAGTAAAAGAGCCACAATTTTTTAACGAAGGAGACACATGCCGCTCGCGGTGAACATTTAATAGATGAGATTGCCCAACATTTAATAGATGAGATGAGTAGATGAAATAATGTCTATGGCTAAGCAAGATAGGTATATACATATATAAGCCGGCAAGGGAATAGTTCATTAAGAAAGCCGGTTTCCTGGTCAAAGGATTGACGCTTAAATATTCTCCAATTGCCCTTCACCTTAAATCATCTAATTTTTTATCATATTTTCTAGTTTCGGAGGCTCCTTAATGATGGTAGATTGATTTAAAAAGAGGTTTAGGAATATCACTTGACCATAGAAAAGGTTATCGGTTAAAATTGCCATTTTAATTAGTAGTGGTGTTAAAGTTTTTCGCAGCAACTTGGAAGTTTTATAACTTTGAATGATTTATACGTCTAAAAAATAATATTTTTGGTAAACAACTATGATTGAAATTGGTTTTTTGTCGTGTGAATATTTACAGTTTCAAATTGAAATTGATAATCAGAATTGGCCAATTTAAAGCTCGTGGAAACGTACTTTTACCCAGAAGTGAGGCTGCTTTTACACAATTCAAGTATTGAATATTGAACGAGTGCTTAACCTTTACAGTGTTTTAATCTAGTATTATTATTATTATTTCTAGATTTCTATAAGTCTTTTAACAGTACTTGCTGAAGGCCCATCAATTTGATTGATATACTACTTGACCGTTTAGCGCCTGAAGCTAAAAGCCGGTTATTGTCCGCACCCTGGTTAGACAGACTAAGGCCATTTCAACAATATTAGAGTGGCCTCTCTGCCCATGTACACATTAGCAATCGCAAAACCTTCGTATCATTTGATGCGATTGCGAGTGCTGAATGCGAATGTGTAAAATGATACGAATCATTCGCATAACGAATCCGAATGCTAATATTCCCAATATCCCTGATCTGTACCGTCAAGTCGTTTCAACTTTCTTGCTTTGCTTTTGACATTTTCATTGTGACCCATTTAAATAACCAAAAACGTGAATTCAACAGAATTGAAGCAAATAGAAGACACAAAAGTGAATGAGCCAAAATTGCTTTCAAGTTTTTGAATCATGTAAATCGGGTGTAATAATTTTGAAGAGAGTTGCCAACTATCTAAAAAAATTTATCTCTAAATATGTGTAAGTATAAAACAAAGTTGCTAACATAAGAACGAGCATAACTCTAGAATGGATTATTCTAATGCGCTGTCTATTGTTGGGTAATTATCTCTGCCCAAGGAAACCTTTCACGTTGTGCAAATAAAAAAAATATATACGAAAAGTAGAAAATTCTGGAAAAATTGATTTTCCGTAAATTTTGTATAAGAAAGTTTTAGTTTTTTTTGTTTTTTTTTTTTCATCGCAATATTTATGTATTGGAAATGAAACGGTTTCCCAAGTTCAAAATGGTATCAAGGCTAAAAAATTTTGCAGGTTAGGTTAAGTTAGAGTGCGTTGTAAATTCTCTGCGCTCCCATTTACACAAAAAATTACGTAAGCGAAATTTTTCTCAAAATTTGATCTTTGATGCAGAATTGCATCTAGATGCTCAATTTCCATCAAAAATACAAAATAGGAACGTTTAACGCTTGCATTTATTTTGCAGTAATGACTCAATTGCTTCGAAGAAAGATCAAATTCTTCTTCAACGCTTCCAAGTAGCGAACAGCTTTGAGTGCATGCCTCGCAAAGACGAACTCAAGAGGAACCAGGATCACACGCAGTTGCTGAGACGAAATCATAATCGCGATCTGCATTGTCATCATTGGAAAATAGTAGGAACATTGTCAAGGACCCAACTACGTGGTTAGATAATTTAAGTTGGCAATGGAAGATATGTCTTCTGATGACCACAAAATAATAATCAGAAGAGATCAGAGTGCCACTGGAGATCGCTACGTGAATTTTTTGTGAAATGTTAGACCAAAATGTTCTAAATAAAAAATAAAAAAAATTTTGGACGAGATGAAGTTCGCCGGGTACGCCAGTCTATGCTTATTGCCCAGTTAATGATTTTCATTGGGAGCCCAAGTACAAAATAAAGTATCTGTAGTTGATACACAGCGCTAATCTAAACAAATTACTTACATTTAAAGAGTTTTCACTTAGTTCAAAAAAATAAACCAATAATAACAATGACATCACACAATAGAAATTGTTGTACAACGTAATCGTGACTTTGAATACATTTTGCTACGAATGAATGCTACGAAAATGTTATCAGAACACATTCTCAATCAGCTTACGTGTTCGGCACACACGGTGACGCGAAAAGCTAAGAAATGCTCGCGGACACAGGTAGATACTTATAGATAGAGCTCATTTGGGGGTGCTCAGCAGCCAAAAGAATAATTAGTGATTCATGCAGTAAGAATGAACAACGAATCTCGCTAAGCTTACATACATACTTATATACATATATAGTATATATAGTAGTTACCGTCTGCTAGTCGTTATATTTTTCGAATTAATCCAATTTGATAGCGGTGAAGATGCGCTCTGAAAAATTGTCCATTAACAGAGGCGAGTGTAGCGGTCGGATAATGCTGATGGTGATTTTAAGGTTGAGGCAGCGGCTCAGATACTGAAACTCACGAAACGTCTCGCGTTTTTTGACATATGTGTGTATGTATGTATGTAGGTATTTTCAAAACGATTAAACTTGAAATGAGCACTTTACGACAATTAATCGATTTCACTGCACTTTTTACGCTTTTCTTTTTCTTCTTTTTGCTCCTTTCAGCGAATTGGTTTAAATAGGTTTTGGTTTGGGCTATTATTCTTCGGTACTTGCTACTTCAATACACACTAATTGCCATATTTTCTCTCTATGTACGAGTATATTAGATACTACCGAAAATTTAACAAGACGTCACGAAAATTTCGGAGATTTTGAAACACACACAAATGCATATACACACACACACACACACACACATCCACGACGTACACGAACTATGTGCATAACACATGCGGTCACAAAGTTGCTGGTAGTCGTGCATTATTTCAAAATATATACATACACATGTACATATAGTATGTACATATAAGTGAAATGTTTTTCAAAAATAACTTTTAGCTAACACGCAAGAAGAATTTTCAGTTGAAAAGCATTTACATATGTATGTACATACATATGTTATAGTATGCAGCGATCTGACGATATAAATTTTTGGAGAGAGGCAGGCAGGAGGGCGCGCGACCAGGAACGAGAGCGCAAAGCGTAAAGCGGAAAGCTGTTGGGCCATCCACATGCAGGCGATCTGTATGGTGGACTCGTGCCGAAATCACAAATTTAAATTCAATCCAAAAGATACAAGCAACAGCAAAAATACTATAAGCCTTTGTATATACAGTGGTCGAAATAATTATAGCCGCACACTACATTTTGACAAGTTTTAACATATAATTTTTTGGTTATTAAATTTTTTGTTATTTTGCTATAAAAATATGTGAAGTTCACAAAAAAAAAAGTGTAAAACCACGTTTAAAATTTTTTGCAATATTACAAAAAAAATTCACAAAATTTCGTAAAAATTTCGAACTTTCTTAATTAGATTTCCTAGCAAGACTCTGAGTAAAAAGCTCGAAACTGTTACGAAAGTTTATTGATTTTTTTTTAATATTTCACAAAGTTTGAAACGTCGATTTACCTGTTTTTTTGTTTTTTGTTTTTTTTTTGTTTTTGTTTTGAAAAATTAACTATTTTTATCAAAAAATAATCCCAATTTAATAACAAAAAAATAATATATTAAAACTTGTCAAAATATGTGTTGCTATAATTTTTCCCACCACTATACATATGAGGTATGTACTTGCATACATACGTATCTACATATGTAAGCGAGCTTGCAGCACACACTGTTCGACACGATTTTATTATAGATACACAATTGGGATGAATGTATAAGCACTTTTTATCGATAACTAACCGCTTATAACTTCACTAGCTGTGATTGGAAAATGGTTAAAATTCACAGTACATTTTATTTTTCAAGCACTATGTACGAAAATCCTTTTTAAGAACCAGTAATTTTTCATATTTTTCCTGACGCAACGTAGGCGTTACACGAACTGTGAAAATTTTAAAAATACTTTATATATTCCTCCTTTGTTGCTGCCTCCAATTTAATTATGCACACACTAAGAAATCGCACATAGTATTTTTCCCGATTTTCCACTTTGCCGACTTGCCGCGCGAGTACCTTTCAGCCACGATGTGCTCGCGCCGTCTAAATACGAGTACACGCTCGCCTTGGTCTAGTAGAAGTTTTCATCGATTTGATTGCGTTGAAGAATACGTCCTAAAAATAAATCGGGTAAGGAATTTTTGTTTTTTTTTTTCAGCTGCAAATATCATCCGCTATACGTGAAGTAAGGCTACCGAAGAGAGCGATCTAATTTGTCATATGTATATTAAATACTCGTACATAAGGAAAAGCAATGCTATGCTAGGAGCAAAATGGCTACAAGAGAGGCACGCGCCACGCACGAGTCTTGGCCGAATTGTGTCGTTGCCCAATGCGGAGAGAGAGAGAGAGAGAGTAGACTTAGGTTAGATGTTCCTACTAAAATTTATGCTTAAAATTAAGGAATTTTGCGAGATAATGCAAATTATATTGATATATAATTGTTTCTAGATAAATACATACTTATGTATGTACAGCAGTCAGAGATTTTTGGACATTGCAAATAAAACTACGAAGCCAACATGAGCCAGCAAAGAAGCAGCCACAGTGCATAGCATTGCAATCTTCAATCAGTGTCTTTACGCATAGATTTTTCATAGAAACATCACTATCCCATAGGTATTTTCTTACTTCATTATTTTACTATTCTACTAGTACTATCCTTCTTTCCTTAACTTTTGTGGCGATGTAAACTTTCTCCTGTTTTGGTTTAGTTGCCTGTTGTACATTTACGAATACTAAATCGGTGAGTGATAATAACAGCTACATATGTAAAAAAAATGGCGTCTACGACGAATTTGAAAGAATTACAAAATTTGTACCCGAAAAGCGATCCCGTACTTTTTACCTTTTAAAGAAATTTTACCTTTTGACAATTTTACTAGTGTATTTTGTAGCATACATATTTGTTTAAAAAACAAATCAAAAATATAAGGGTTTAGCTTTTAATACAAATTTCCTTAAGTATTTTCCCAAAGCTCACCCACAATAGTGCTGTCTTCCCACTTTTGCAGCACTATTTTTTAACCGACTCGGTTCATCTTTTGTAAATTTCCGAGTGTTAACCCAATAAACATTGGGCTTGGCTGACAATTCGAAAATGCTTGGAAAAAGAATTTGTTTTTCGAGTCTCACATTCGATAACGAATATATCACAGGTTAGTATTCGATTCGATAACAAGACCATTCTCCAGCAAACCGGAACCTTCGCTGCCGCCCGTTATCGAATTAAAATTTTAATGAGAGAGAGTGATTATCTTATATTTCGCTTCGAGAATGAGCTGGATTTCACTTTCTCTCTGGTTGCTATGGTTGCAAATTTTTTTTTCTCGAGGGTATTTCCAATATATAGTATATTGGAACATTGGAAAACTAAGGTTGGTTATGAGTTCGCCAAAATGTTTATAGAGAAGCGAATGCTTTTGCTGTGAGGGAGATTTGAAACAGAACCGCATATCAGAACAATCAGTTTTATATCAGCTATTATTAGAAATCAAGCGATTCTTAGCCGCTCAAAACTTGCATTTATTTTATGAAAATTTCCTAAGCCTTGTATTTGCATACCCAAAAATTTGTGGAATTTTTCTAAATTATATATATATGTATATCTAAGGTTTGAAAATTTGATTTAAATAGTTTTCATAAAAGCATGAACAATAATTTTATAAAAAAAATATTGTAACTATAAAAAAAATCTCTATGTACTCAGTTTTGCTCGGCAGTCTATATATATAGATATAACACCATTTAATTTTTAGTGTATAAAACAGTTTAACGACAGGAGAAAAATATTAAAAAATGTAAAAAAAATATTTTCAAAATTTTCTACATTTGATTGGTTCAATGAGTATACAAACGATTGGTTGAATGATATTTGTATAAAAAATAAGTAAGTTTATTTGCCTCTACTGGAGTGCACTTGAATGTGTGCCGTTGCTGGTATTGTTTGAAGAGCCAATTAGGCTGAGGTGATTGAAATGAAATTTCCAACAAAGAAAAAATACACAAAAGCAAAAGGTATGCATATATGCATACAAATTATGCAAAGAAAGTATAAATACAGACTAAAAGATTGAATGACACTTAACCGTTTTCGGTCAAATCCGGAATCATACTCCCAAAAGCAAAAAAATATATATATATAGAAAATTTGTTTAATGCTAGCCTAAATTTGTACAACATCGGGCCCCAACCACCAAAATAACGTAAGCGACATTTTTATAATTATGTTTTTGATGCAGAAATATTACTAGAGCATCTAGATGCACTTGTGCATCAAAAAGAAAATTTTTAAAAAATTTCGCTTACGTTATTTTTGTGGTTAGGGCTCGATATATTGTACAAGGCTTTGCAAAGGCGTAGAAGCACTGCATTAAGACTCAATACAGCTGTTGGTCACTTTGCCGCCCATAAGCCACATCAAAACAAGTAAGAAAGTCTATGTTCGGGCGGAGCCGAACATTAAATACCCGGCGCAATTATTAAATATATGTTTTCCACCTTTCCGAAAGCTACCGCTACACGATAATCCGGGGTGTATAAATTTTAAGTAAATTAGCGTCCTTAAATTTCGAAATATTGCAGTTTCAAGCATTTCTGAAATATACCGTTATATGAAAAGCGGTCGTAGTTTTAGTCCGATTTCAATAATTTTCAACGCTTTGCTTTTATGTGGCAAGCACAATAACCATACCGAGTTTGGTTCAAATTGCTAGAACGGTTAGCGAGATACATGGGCGGTGCCACGCCCATTTTCCAAAATTGTATCATAAGCGTATTTCTTGGTAAAAAATTGTTGCAACCATCAATTTTGAATAAATTAGCTTTAATATTTACTGATTTATCGAGGATTTCGTATTTTTCTAAATTACCGTTATATGGGATGTGGGCGTGGTTATTGTCCGATTTTAAAAAGTTTCGGCGGTTTTTTATGCTGTACCAAGGCCAACAACTGTGCCAAGTTTGGAAGAAATTGGTGCAGCGGTTACCAAGATATACACATGTAACCATAAGTAGGCGTGGCTACGCCCATTTGCCAAAATTTTTTAATATTCTTATTTTTCGTCTAAAACTCATTGTAAATATCAATTTTGAGTGAATTATCTTCAGTAGTTACTAAAATATCGCAGTTTTCGTATTTCTGAAAATTACCGTTATATGGGAGGTAGGCGTGGTTATTGTCCGATTTTTAAAATTTTCAGCCATTTAGTATGCTGTACTAAGGCCAACAACTGTGCCAAGTTTGGAAGAAATTGGTGCAGCGGTTACCAAGATATACACATGTAACCATAAGTGGGCGTGGCTACGCCCATTTTCCAAAAATTTATAATATTCATGTTTTCCGTCTGAAACTCATTGTAAGTATCAATTTTGAGTGAATTATCTTCAGTAGTTACTAAAATATCGCAGTTTTCGTATTTCTTAAAATTACCGTTATATGGGAGGTAGGCGTGGTTATTATCCGATTTCGCCCATTTTCAATACCATCCGTCCCACGCCCAAAAGAAGTTCACGTACCAAGTTTCGTTAAGATATCTCAATTTTTACTCGAGTTATCGTGTGCACAGACGGACGGACGGACGGACGGACAGACAGTCACCGCTTAATCGATTTCTCTTTTCATTCTGATCATTTATGTATACATTTGTCTATATCTATCTCGATTCGTTTTGCCTGTTACAAACAACCGTTATGTGAACAAAGTTATAATACCCTTGTGCACAAGTGCGCTCGGGTATAAAAATTCACACGGGGATTACACTGCAGTCGTACGTCCTATATAGTATGTAGATAACTCTGCAACCATTTACACTGATAGTTTCAAAGTGTAGATAGCGGTATAAAATCAAAGTACCTCTCCTTGAATATCTGTTTTAGGCTTCCGGACTACTGTATTATTTTTCAAACAGAGAGTGAATTTTCCAACACTAAAAACTATACGAAAAAAGGCTGGTAACACCTGCGAAAATGCAGGCATCATTCAAAAGATGTTCGAACATTTTTTATATGGAAGGAAATGCGAGCCTGTCAAAAAAATTGCTTAAAACATCTACGCGATTTTTTGGCAACTTCTAACTTGCACTTTGTTAAAATTTAATTTAAATTTATAAAACGCATACCAATATTTTTCCAAGAAATTCTAATTAAAAGATTTGGAATTTAGTTGAAACTTTCCAGAAATTTTATAATTTTTGCACAAAGTTTGAAATCTGGATTTACATGGTTTTTGTTAGATAATAAGCCCTACTTTCATAAACGAATTAATAGGTTAACATTAAACAAACAAATGAAACAAAAAACTTGCCAAAATGTTACGTGCCTATTAATTTATCCGACACTATAATTAGTCATTATGTTCTGCTTTCATAATACATAAACAAGAAAAATAAATAAATAAACTATCCTTAAACTGAGATCTACCACAATCTTTTTAAATCTACTACATTTTTCCAGATTCTACCCCACATTATTTTTTTCGTAGATCCGAGTACTGGCCATGACATGGAAGAAATTTAAATTTAGATGAAGTTAATTAAATAAAAAAAACTATTGAAAGAATTGAAGACTACCTCAGAGACTGCCCCGCCCCAACGGGTCTGGCGGACCTAAGCGCAGCAGACATTCATGAATTCTCAAGTTTATTAACTTAACAACAGGTTCTACTTCTAAGACAGCGGCCATATCTGGAATACGGGCCCTCAGGCAGCATCACAATGCGCCAAGTGTGCCTCTCTCCTCTATTGAATTCAGGCAAAAATTTCAGCCTAACCTAATTTAAGAGAAAAAACTTAGGCGGTTATTCGGAATTCATAACGGTGCCACGGCCATATTCAAGCGAGAGGGACGTGCGCACAATTACTATCCAATTATTCCGATTGTCGATACCCAACTCTGTATTTTACTTTCTACTCGAGGCTGAAGGACAGACAGAATTGATAAGCTGTTACAAACAACCATTTTGTGAAAATGTTTAAACGCTCAGGTGCACAGGTGCCCTCGGGTATGAAAAAACCCAAGCGAGATGTGAATACAACAACACAAACTACAAAAATTGATTGCGAGATAAAATATGTAAGGTCACAGATCCACTAGTGTGGGACGATGAAGCATGCAATTCAAGCGATTCTGCATTGTTTCCAATCAATTTACTCGTTTACCGTTCTTTCCCCAGGAGCTTAAGCCGCAGAAGGATTGCTACATTTGATTGATACGAGCCGCAATCCGCGCTGGCATGCTTAGAACAGCTGTTCTCTTAATTAAGCCAGCTACATATATAGCGCGTTAGCAACAACAATGTACAGTGCAAAACAAAAAATGCGAAATAAAACAAATATACAAATAAAGCAATAAAGTAGCAAAAAAATAAAACATAAAAAGATACAGCTCTCTTCTATTTACACTGCTGAGTGTGCTGCTGCTGCTGCTGCATAACAACGAGTAACAGATAAAAGCAAACATTGAATGAATAATAAATGAAAGTAATAGAAATGTGCAACGGCACAAAACGGCGCGGCGTGTAAAAAATGTAAATAAAGAAAAAATTTACTAAACAAGAAAAAAACTGAAAAGTGCTAATTTGACATTGTCACCAGCAGCAAAAAAAAAACAATAGCTGAGGGTGGCAATGAAAATCGAAAAACCAAAATGGTGTTCAAAAAAATTTAGAACAAAAGAAATCGAGAATCACAAAGGAGAGCATAAATCGTAAAAAAAAAAAATAAAGAAAATACTTAGGTATATTACAAGTAAGTACATATTACGAGCTGAAAAAGGCAAATAAATATGTGAATTTAGTTGCAAAAAAAAAGTTTTAAAATACATGTACAATGTAAAATATTTGTATGTATTTGCGACCGGGCAAATTTTTTTCAAATGCCTATTACATACTTTGGCATGTTATTAAATATTAATTTTTTAGTTAAATAATATCCAGTTCTTTAGTCATATATATGGTTGTTTTCTATAAAAATATAGTTTATTCTTTAACAAAAACCTAATAAATCCAAGTTTTAAACTATGTGCAATATTCAAAAAAATCAATAAACTTTCGTAAAAATTTCGAGCTTTTTAATCAGATTTCTTAGAAAGATTCTGACTATTCACAAAAATTTCAACAAACTTTCAACTTTTTATTAAGAATTGCTAGAATTTCTGCTGCTAACGGTCTCCCGTATTTTATTTTATAACAAATTCATGCTTATATGGAAAAAGTGCAAAAATCGTCTCTAAAAAAATCTCAATAATCAAAGCCATTTTGTAGCCGGTTTAAACTTGCACTTTATAAGCCCAAAATTGAATGGGCTACAAAACTGCATACTCGAAATTTTCTACAAATTCTTA
Organism: Rhagoletis zephyria; assembly: GCF_001687245.7. NCBI lineage: Eukaryota > Metazoa > Arthropoda > Insecta > Diptera > Tephritidae > Rhagoletis > Rhagoletis zephyria. The sequence goes on from NW_016160383.1 coordinate 42,236, forward strand.
GTAAAAACTTGAAAACTTTGATGAAATTTTTATATTTGTTAATTTTATATTAAGTGTGAAACTTTGATATATGGTTTATATTACAAAATTAAATATATTTTCATAAATAAATAACGCAAAAAAAATTGCATGAAAATAATTCTGAATATTATATTAGAACAAGGTGTAACTTTCATTTGTCGCCTAGTGTATATGTGAGTTATTGACTCCGCAAAGCAGTTGGTTTCTAGCAGCATCTCTCGAGCATATTCCACGATAAAAATCAGTTTTTCTTTGTTAATCTCACTTAATACAATGTCGCCATCTGTTTTAAATTAATCACCATTCACCCAGAGATTTGGCATGTTCTGCTTTCAATATTGCACTAGGCTTGATTAGGTTAAACTGGCTAACCACTACGTGGCTTCCGAAAGAGATCATTAACTTCCATGGCGTTGGTTAGTTGGTTGATAGAAGCGTCACCTGAGCACATGACCAAATTAGTGCTCCCCAGCAAACGCAGTCTCGTAACGTAATAAAGCAGTATGAAATTCATATTCGAAACCCATTAGAGATCTATGAGAAAACTAATATTTTCTCGGGTCGAGAACTATGTCACATTTTTGTTTAGGTCGTTGTGATTCTCGATAGTTTTTCGAGTCGTTCTATAACGTTTGAGATTGGAGAATGTGGCTAGTTCTCCAATCATTCTCTAATCGTTAACTAACCTCAATGTCTGCTGGCTTACACTTAGCACCATTTTGTTACGCTTTCTCTGTGATCATTGATTTTATTCCTGCTTTCATGATTCGTCGGTTTCGTCAAACCATTTGGATTTTTCGACAAAGCTATTCACGCTAGTAATAGTGCATTTGGAGATCTCCCTAAAATTTTGGATGAAAAAACTCCCGAGTGTGTCATGTCTTATTTTTGCCAATGCTAGGCACTCGCAAAGATAATGTAGGATCGTTTCCACACTTCCTCCAAGATCACAGCTACAGCACCGAGTTGTACGGAAGCCGAATTTTCGCTAATGGGCCAATGTCCCGTTATCGTGGCTGTTAGCTTGACTACATCTTTCCTCGACCTCCCTAGAAGTTCTTCTGCCTTTGGTTTGTCAAAATTTGGCCATATGTTCCTCTCAGTTTTACTGGTTTGAAGGTTGTTCCAACGTGTATCAGCCATACGTACGAATTGAAAATGCAGTTCCCTTTTGATGAGTCTGAATAGACAGTTCATTCTTTTTTCTCCGGATATAGCAAACTCGTCAGCCCTCTCATTTTCGTGTATGTTTCTATGGGCGGGAACCCAGATGACGGAGATATCTATTAGCTCGACCGTCGAGCTGTGTGCACATTTGCAATCTCTATATAATTCTCTAGAGCCCTTTCGATACCCAGTCCTTCCGCTAGCAAAGTTCGGTAAACCGAACGAGAGAGCGAGACATTCAACGTTTCTGAGAACACCCCCTCACCCACACCGCAGTCCATTTTGGGCCCTGCAGAATATATTTCAGTGGAGTTATGATTGCCGAGGATGCAGCGGTTTTGCGGATATGGACTTCTATTGGCAGTTGATGCAAGATCACATTAAGCGCATCAGATAGACACGACTTAATTGCTCCTGTATCACCAGACCAAGCTGCTCTTTGTATACTGCCTCATTTTCTGACGGGCTATTGTTTATCTACTGAGTATTCTTGAGAATGTATAATAGGCTGTTTAGACTCTATAAACGCTCCAGTTCAGTTTGGTATCTAGTGCGACACCCAAGTATTTCGTCAAGTCGATCCATTAAGGAGGGGCTGCTGACAAAGGGCCTTCTTCAGCAAGCATGTCGGCCTCATCGTTGCCCGTGACATCGATGTGCTGCAGAACCTAGCACAGATACGTCTTCGGACCGGAACCATTTTGTGGTCGCAATTTGTCCTTTTCTGAACGCAGCAAGTACTGGGGAACAGGTTTTTCGACTACCGTTTCCAAAGAAATTATATTATTCTATTAAATAGAAATGACATAAAGATACTCGCTGGATATGTGAACACGGGATAGGTGTGATCACAGAGTCAGAATTCCGGCTCTGCCCAGACAAAGATTAGACTATTTTAAAGCTCTCCAATGGTCGAGCCTTTAGTAATAACCCTGCAGGGAAACCGCGAACTAGTGAATTAAATTTCTAGTTCCGTATTAGATCGTTATCGCCAAAAACGAATCGGACCAACTAGATCCCACCAGTTCAAAATCAGCGGAATGTGGTAATTTTAAAAAACTGTTTTATTTAACTTTTTTATTGGAAATCTATATCTAAGGTGACGAATTTACAACTGGTTCGGAACTACGGAAGGGATCTTATCTGTCGAATTCAGAACTTGTTCGGAACTATCGAAAAAGAGATGCAGCGGGGGGCATGTTTACTTTACATAGATATGTGTTTGTCGGCCTTTTCGTTTAAATATGCTTTCATTCTGCATATCCCAGATGCTTTTTCATAGCTTGGTAATACAAAACAAAAGTGTCTGCTAACATTTTAATATCTTGGGACCTTTTAAAATGTAACCAATAGCAGCAAGCACCTCTTCAAACTCAGCTATAGCCAAAGGTGTGCAAACGTACATTTCTTACAATCATTCAAACAAATTTAATTTCAAATTGAAAACGCATTTCTTTGCAAATAAATACCCATCGCACTAACGGAAGAACTGAAAATATTGAAAAAATCATGAAACTTTTTTCGTCTGTCGATTTTAGAACTGGTTCGGTACTTTAGAATTTAGTTCGGAACTATCGTAAAAGGGATGCAGCATGGGGCAATGGACACTTCCTAGGACATCGCCATATAAAATTCGTCAGTTGCTTGCATGCAAAAGAGATTTGACGCGAACCAGTACTGGGTCTTAATATACTAGAAGCGCACCATTTCAGAACTAGAGACTTTCCCCACAGGGAAAGCATTCGCCTAACGAGGCAATTCAGGCCGCAGTTTATCTTGTTCTGCTACATCAAAACACTTATGTAACTAACTAATTATGTACTTGTAAATGTACAAACATATGTACATATCTCGGCCTAAAGCTTTGGGCCTTTTCGCAAATTATTAAAATGGTCATCAGCTTTATTACAATTTATGTAATAATATTTTCTACTTAATTTCAATTAAGTAAGTGTTAATTAGAATATTTGAAAAAAAAAATAAAAACTATAAAAAAAAAAATCTGCGACGAGGATGGGATTCGAACCCACGCGTGCAGAGCACATTGGATTAGCAGTCCAACGCCTTAACCTCTCGGCCACCTCGTCACTGGTGCGCGACTATCGTACACACTATTAGCTATAACGAATTCTGTTGTTGACGATTCTACTAGCTAGCGGCTGGCATTGCTCGTCGAGCTTATCAAAAAGAGACTATGAATAAAAGAATAAACAAAGCAAAGCAAAAGTATAAAAATAACATTAGTCAACTCTTTTTTTTTAAGTTACATAGCAATGGTATGAGCAAAAATAGAAATACTTAATATACAGAGAAAATAACAATAAGGTCAAGTGTATACATCCATATGTATATACAAAGCTATGCATGTGCGTTCAACGTTCCTATATAGGCGGCAAACAAATTTAAAAAAAAAGTTGCAGATTTGTGAAAAAACAGTTCGCATATCAGAACCACTGATTAAATATGTACATATTTTTGAATTTAAACAGTTGCACGTACATATGTGCGATACTTAGGTATGTCTCTAAACATGTGTCAAAAAATTGTGTACATCGAAAAACGCGAGCATTAATTTATATACATATATATATATATATATTTTTTTTTGTTATTTGTATAAAATCCATTAATTTAAGACCGATAAAAATTCTGACAAACATTTTTTTCGTTTTCGATTTTTTCGCATACGAAAATGGATTCAACTAAGCGGAAATAATGTTACCACATAAAAAATAATCGCATTGCATACCTCGCACAGTGGGACCGTTTCATACAAAAGTTGGCAATAATAGAAAAAATGGACTTATAATTTTCAATTTCCGTACATACGCTTTTTTATGAATATCATTCAATAGTGCTAAAATTAACTTAATCTGTCTACAAATACGCCCAATTCCCATGTAGATGACGAGGATTTTGAAAAACGTTTAAATTACAAATTTTTTAAAACTATTAAAGTTAGAGTGCTCTAACATGATATATATGTACATGATACACTCATGGGCAAAATAATAGGCGCAAAATTCTAAATTACATTTTAAGCAGCTTATACTTATTTATTTATTTTTAATAATTTTCATTTAATATGGTTCGATTCATAACAGAAACCACTTAAATAAAAGTTGCAAAGCTTACACAGAGTTGACAAAAATTTATCAAATGGTCATCAGAATTTCAATCTTTTTATTCAGAATTAAATAAAAAGCAGTATGCAGTTTTGTAGTAAATTCAATTTTAGTATAACAAGTACAAATTTCAAGTAGCTAAAAATTACCGTTGATTTTTCATTTTTTTGTTGCTATGGTGTTGAACATGAATTTTTTTTTAAGTCAACCAAATTCGGATGGCAACTAGAAAGCTTTGTCAGAAGAGAGGGTTGCCCTGGGCAAAAGGGCAGATTCGTGCCCTCTTACAGGATTCAGTGTAACATCAAGTACATTTTGCATCGTGGAAGGGCAACATTTCTTAGAAGTAACGAAATGCTCATTAGATACACTTCAGTTTAAAAATGATTATTAAACAATTTCAAATATTTTTGTTTTGTTTTTATCTTCATTTTTTTTTTTTCTTTTATTTGGCTACGATCTCCCACTGTGCCCCGCTTGCCACCACTTAGGCATAGTCACATACTGTCAAAGGCAACAACAAGTGCATAGTTTAATATGTATGTAGGTATGTAAATACCTTTAAATTATGTATGTATATATGACGATATGTCCCATAATATGCAGTTACAATTTTATATGTATGTACATATGTATGTGAGTACTTACATATTTAGGCTCAGTATTGAGTGTGTATGTAGTCAAGTGCAGTGTTGCCGCGAGCTTGCAAAAAAATGTATCAATTACCAAACGGAAAAAGTATCAAAGCGCATCAAAAATAAAAACAACAACAGTTTTAAAATTTTTATTTGAAAATTTAATAACACGGTGTTACACTGATGATGAACTTTTTGAATGACGTACAAAGTACAGATCGTAGGGTTGGTAGAGAAATTAAGGAAACTGCGTTTAACATTTTTGTAGCCATAACCACCTACAAATTCTAGACTTATTTATTCTTAAAAAACAATGTTTATATGACCTCCCCTCGCACTAAAAAATTTATTATGTTATTTTGTACCCAATTTTAAGTTTTTCATATAGCTTTGGAACGAAGATTTTTTGTATGTACTATTTAAGGAAATAATAAGTTTTGTGAGCACATTGTAAATGTGTTGAAATTTTTTGTAATAAGTCTGTATTTAGTACAAATTTTTATAATTTTCCCCACTTTGACATTTTTTTCCAAAATTTCAAGAGAAAATAGTCCCTCTCTAGCATTACTTCGAAAAGAATGTTCAATTCCGAGTAAAACTAGGTATCATTTTCAAAAATCAATAGACAATATCGGAAGTTATAAATTTTTTAAAAATAAAAAGATTTAAAAGTACTAATTATTTTAATCAGTTAGATTTCAGGTTTCAACATTTGGTATAGGTGAAATCAAAAAAAAAACTTAATTTATCTCTTTATAAATATTGTCATAAGTTCATAATATTTTTATGGATTTTAATGAAGGGTACCTAGTTTTACCTGGAATTAAACATTATTTTCGAAGTGATTACTCAAAGAAAAATGCAAATGGCAAAAATTGTTTTAGAAGTGGGAAAAATAGGTGTACATTTTATATTTATTCCAAAATTTTTCCATATACATATTTACAATGCGCTCACAAAACTTGTTATTTGTTAAAAAAGTAAAATATTATTTTTTTAAAGCCATAAAAAAACTTAAAATTGGGTAAAAAATAACAGATCTAAACAAATTTAAAAAAAATGTTGAAAACAGTTTCGTGAAAAAGTTCGTGCAATTTTTTTTTATTTTGTAACACCGTGTAATTAATGAAATAATACCATTAAAAATAAAACAATAACAAGTTTATTATTGATAACCCCATTGAATTGGTTTTGCAAACATTACAGCTTTAACCGTTCCTAAACTATACAATTTTCAATTTTGTTTTTATCATATTTAATTGCAAAAAAACGTTGAGTTGCAGTAAAGTTGTGAGGTAAACTCAAAATTTTTTGGAGGAAATTTAAAAATATGTTCATTAGTATCAAAATTGGCATTTGTGAAAAAAGTATCAAAGTATCAAAGTATCAAATTGCAAAATGCAAAAAGGAAAGTATCAAAAATTATACAATTGTATCAAAACGGCAACACTGGTCAAGTGTTGTGCCAGCTGCCTCAGAGAGCGGAAATGTGAATCTACATAAATAAATTGGCACCAACGTAACCAATTAAAATTTTTAAATAAAAAAATATATAAGTATATGAAATAACTAGTGTAGAACACCAAAAAAGATAAAGAGGACCTAAAGAGAAACCAAAACAAGTAAGAGCAGCGCTGTCTTCGGCTATGCCGCAGGCTTCATACCTTTCATGAACATCTGCAAATTTTACTTTGACAGATTACTGCTTTTGAATACATCTGCATACATCGATAGAGGAGTTACATACTTATATAAAAAATCGCATCTAAACAATC
>NW_016160383.1:51006-57354 GCF_001687245.7 Rhagoletis zephyria
TTGTTAAGCAGTAAGTAACTGTTGTTTTGTTCTACTTTTTACTTTTTAAAAACAATGTAAATTTAATGTAATGTCAGACAAAAATTGACTAAAAAATACCGAAAAAGTTAAAGGAAACAACAAAACGGACGAAAATCTAGTAGAAAAAGTCCTGAAAAAATCTCGAAGTTTTGAAAATTTTTTTTTGTAATCCACTTTCCCACTTCGGCGCTTATTGATTTTCACTCAAAAAGTATGTACTTCAAGGCAGACGTTTTTGGACTAACCCATCACCGCTTTATACCAGTTTTAATCACTGTTGTTTTGTGTAACCACAACTAATGAAGTGTGAATGAAGAATGAAGTTTCTATTCGAATTCAATTAATTAATTTAAGTATTTTGGAAATTAATGAAAGTATCAAATTTGATTTAGCGAAATGCATGCGTTGTATGATAAATACGTACGTATCTACATATATATATACAAATGTAGTCAGTATAAAAGATCACTGTTACACAAATTTAATCAATCGTATTTTGATGAATTGTAAGTGTTTGTTAAGGGAAAAATTATACTGAATAGGGCAGCACCAAAATAGGCTTTTTAGGTTTAATCTCAGCAATTCGATCACATCTGGTGGAAGCTCTAATTTCTTCTGGTGCTTTGTGCGTTTATTCAAAGAATGGCTAGAAATAAGAGGATATGATATGTCCAATGCTCGATAAACACGTCTGACAAGTTATTCACACGGCTACTTTTTTATATAATTTTATATAATTTGTTGGCAACCGTTTTCTGGACTTGGTAATTCATATTTTGTTTTTTTTTTTCAATAAAAACCTTTTCGTCCATTTTAGAAGTGCAGGACGAGATGAAGTTTGTAGTTCATTTAGAGGTTGAAAAAAGTTTAGAGAAAAGTTAGTATTTTTTAACTTTAATTATAAACTTTTTAATGAAAACATTTGTTAGAAACTATTTCAAAATTCACTCAATCGTTATTTGATAACTCATTTACACATATAAGTACATAAATACTTTTTTTTTAAGTTAACTTTGGTGGTGTAGTGGTTAGCAGAGCGCGCTACCACTCCGCAGGGCCTGGGTTCGAACCCGGTTCAAACAAACTACAAAAAAAAAATTTCTAATAGTGGTCGCCCCTCGGCAGGCAATGGAAAGTAGAATGAAAAGTAGCTTCTCATAAAAAAAAATAGAATCGCCGTTCGGAGTCGGCGTAAATTTTTAGGTCCCTCCCCTGTTTGTGACAACATCAAGGCGCGCGCCACAATTCGGAGGAGAAGCTGGGCCAAGCACTAGCATATTTGTAAGCGCCAATCCTTATATTATTATTATTATTAAAAAACTTTCATTTTGCAAAAATTTTAATTTCGCATTTTGGCCAATAAAAAATACAACATTTCATATAGTGCAATGTGCCAAATATCATTGAAATACGTCCAGCCGTTTTAGCGTGAAAGAGCAACAAGCAAATTTATAATATTCACAGTCACATAGCTTATTGATTTTCTATTTTTGCTCCACAATTTTGTAATTTCCATTAATTTCGCATGAAAATCAGTACTGAAAAAATATGCAACAACAATTTTATTTATTTTAAGTGATATTTCATATATCTAAACTTAAATTAGCTTTTAGTGAAATTTTATTCATGCTAATTTATGCTTGTTTTCTGCAACCATTAGCCAAATTGGAAAATATGAAAATTTTTATGCTAATTTAAAAGCACACAATACAAAAATTTAGCATAAAATATTTACGGTATAAGTGTTTGTTAAATTTCGCATATACATACAAAAACACTCATGTGTACGAGTATCTAGTATGTATGTAGATAGCGCTAGGATTTACGCTTTGAATGCTGTGTTTGTTTACTTAGCTTCTGCGTAAAATATGTAGCATTCAAGGAAGAAAAAATTATTGCAAATTTATGTAAGAAGTCTAGGCGACAAAAATTTATTATTTCACATATTCTTTTTACAAATTATGGCAGTGTGTTATGTATGTACATACATGTGTGGTAGCAAGTGGAGAAGAAAATATTTATCTAAGGATTGCAACATGGTATATCGTTTGCTAAATGTTTACCTCTTTTTTGCGTCATGCATTTATTTTGAAGGTTAAAACTTGACAAGCTAAATGTGTGATACTTTCTAATGGCGTTCGTGTGGTCTTTTCATAACTTGCACTTGGAGGGTATCGATCAATGAGAGAAAAAGGCCAATTACGTATGTATGTATATATACTTCAATGCTGTCATAACTGAAAAAAAAAAACCAAAAACTAGAGAAAGACGGCCTTAAAGTTTTGAATTTACAAATGAAAATATTTATGTTTACTCCCATACTGGTAATCGATAAAGCTATGTAACTTTTACACAACCTAGAAGAAGAACTAACAGCAATTTCTGCATGCTTAGCTCGATTTTTGTTTTTTGCTTATGACACTTTTCTGGTAATTGAGCGATATGTAAGTTTCCAAAGATTTTAAAAACACTTGAATTCAAGTTGTAAAAAATTAAGAAATACAAATTGTAAAAAGTTAATTAAAGAAATTTTGCTCCCCAAAAACCTAACGTAAACATCCACGCATTCTTATACATATGTATGTAAGTTGGTGGAGTACAAAATGCTTAATAAGTCGTAGTGAAAAGCTTGCATAAATTCTGTAAAAGATATGTGATACACTAAAAAAAAATATTACAAATTTCAAAACAAATCAATATTTCTTAATCAACTTCCAGTTATCATAAAATGAATATGTGCTATGCAGATCCACTTGCGTATGGAAGATGGTTCCGTATGAAGAACTCCACGCATGCGGAGAAATGTAATCGCCATTCACCAGGGATTGGCCTGGAAGGATTATTTTGCAGCTGGTTTAAGCAGCTCACAACGTTTGGTTTACACCAAGAGTTCTTTGGGTGACAACCGAACACCCTTTTGCGAGAGGCAATGTGAAAAGGCTAACTCCCAGCAATGAGTTGGGCTTCGGACGTGCAACTTCATAGCTCAGAAAAACACTGAACGGGGCTAGGTAAAAAAAAATTGGACTTTGCGAAGACTACTACAGCTGTCATGTCGAGTATTGCAAATTCGTTAGCGTATTTGTGGTGAAAGAGATACTCCGTTGCCGAGGACTGATGTTCACCATGGTTAAAAAGATTCTTGTCCCAATCCGCATCGAAACGAGCTTCTTCAACATCTCGATTAGTTACGTCCACGATCGTACAGAAGAGGATGATAGGGCGACCAAAGACCAATTCTATGATCACTTGGAATGCACAAGCGGGGCCTGCCCCGTCCCGATAACAAAATTGTCCGTCGTGATTTCAATGCCAAGGTGGGCACGGAAAGAATCTTTGGTGCCAACGAGGGAAATTTCTAGCATAAAGTGATCTCCTATTCGAAAAAACGAAACACTGCGAGCTTGTAAAGAGCTGAACAGGAAAGCGAGATGTATGTTCCGCAAAATAGATAGAGATATCGAAATACGTGAGTACAACTTACGGAAGGTTTCAATACCAGAACGAACTGCTGTAAGAACAACCACTGCGACATAGTATCCGACGTATATTACATGATAACTGCACGGTAACTTGTGGAAAAGTTGAACCCGAGCCCCAGTCAATGACGACGCACGCGATGTCGCACCCTCTGACTATGACGAGGTATGAATAGCAATTACTTACTTGGCTTTTTTCAGCCAAAAAAGCTGCGGAAGCTGATTGCCTGCCAGCCCAGCTATTGCGGAGCTTATAATACAGATGACTTGAGTTTAAGTGTGCTCTGCCCAATCCACAAGAAAGACTGACACCATAACGCACTCATTGGGCCATCTTAGTGTAGCCAAATATTGGAAAAGACTTGCGAGAACATTCATTTGGCATTTCCAATTTTCCGTCAGTTGGTACAGAGGAGAAACGACTGGCGTGCTTTGTTGAACTCGGCCAAAATCGCTTAGGCGCTTACAGCGCCTATCGAGAAGAGATATATATTCAACTTACCACTTTTTAGGAAGAATTACTGCATCTGAAATAAAAGAAAAAAAAAAGAAAAATTAACGCAAGTGAAATATATACTCACAGTTTTATCTAACATAAAAAATTTAAGTATCTAAATAATTACGTCCAGGGCGAAAAATCGCAAGTTTTTTTGGGAACTTTCCAGTCCATTACACTATTTTGAAAATGGGAAAATTTTTGCAAGGGAAATGCATTTTCTAAGAGGAAAAATCGTTGTTTCTGATGCATTGATGCTGTTAAACGAACGATTTTCATTGAATAAAATTCACTCCAAAATAGGCCCTATTTTAAACGGAAAATGTTAGCTAAAAAGAATCTACTGCGCTAAACTAAAAAGGGATGAGAGTCTACAAGAGGGCGTAGCATCCCTTAATAATGGAATAAATGTGGTAGTAAAGAAAATGATGACTAATATATTTGAAGCAAAGAATTATAATGATCGAATGATTTTTGTTATATATTTGCAAGGTTTCTAAAGTTAAAATTATTTTATTATTTTTCATAAAGATATAGTTCATGCTTTAACCAAACCCTTATGCTAAATCAAACTTTATAATTACAGAGCTAAGAAAAATGTATAAAATTTTCATTAAACAAAGTATTAAAAATTAATGCGATTTTTCAGCCGCTTAAAGCTTGCACTTTTATTTTAATGAAAATTTGTTAAATTTTTCTAAGCTCTGAATAAAGTTTGAAAGTTTAATTTATATGGTTTTGGAGAAAGCATGAACCATATTTTTATGAAAGAAATTAAAAAATTTAACTTTAAAAACCTTGTAAGTATTTAACAAAAATCACCGTGTACTCATTTCTGCTTCCCACTGTACCTACAAGTTCATTTTTGTTACAAATTTGATTTTAATATTTTTTTATAGGAATATTTATAGTTCATTCATAGCTCATTTATGCAATAATTTAAGACAAAATTCAACAAACCTTCGTAAAAATCTCGAGCTTTTTAATTAGATTTCTTAGAAAGATTTTGAGTATACACTTTTTAACTCATTTGATTCTAGTATAATAAAATGTCAGTTTCAAATGGCGAAAAATTACAGTTGCACTTTTAGATTTTTTTTGTCGAAGATATTACTATTAATATTTTCTTAAACATAGGAATAGTTAACTCAGATCAGTGTAGGTAGTGCAACGACGAATAGGAAACAACGGAGCATATTATGTGCATAGACAGCACACGTCGCGAGGTTCCTTAGCAAGACGTGGATCAAAGAACACCTGATGTCGAATAGAGCTTTTTTACAATACGCAGTCGCGGTAACTAGATGACCTGCACCCTCCTCCAAATCGAAAATAATCTAATCTACGTTTTTCTTCCACTTCAAAATAAATTGTGTTTATTCGTTATATGGAAGCAAATGCAACAAAAAAATATAAAAAATTAACGGTAATTTTTAGCTGCTTCAGAACCTTGCACTTCACTTTGCTAGAATTTGATGGGCTACAAAACTGTGTACTCAAAATCTTTTTAAGAAATCGAATTAAAAAGCTGGAAATTTTTCTCAAAGTTTGTTGAAATTTATTTTTCGCGAAGTTTATTACTTGTATTTACGCGGTTTAGAAAAACACCTGCTTTAACCACAGTCAGTTATACTCGCATGTAGGATTGGGATGTTCGAATAGTGTTTATGCATCTGCATCGCATCATAAAACTAAAAGTATTATTCATAAGGGTGCCTGTAATTTATGCTAAACTGAAATTTTTTCTATTTCATATCTTTATTTGTTTACCCCGAACGGCGCACAGTGGTTTGAAATCTAGGTGAACAAAACTATTTGCTCAAAGACGCTTTGACACAATTCGATGCCACTTTGTTGCTATATGTTTTTTGAGCTGGCTGAGTACATGTCTGAAGTCAAATTTCAAAAATTTCTAAATTATGTATCCAATATGGCAAGCGTAAAAAAAGGACAAAAATTAAAAAAAAAAAAATCAGTGAACTATGTATTTTGGGCTTTTGGTATCGCTGATTACGAATCTTGAATCTAAATTTTAAAATGGCGATTGATTTGGACAGACTTTTAAAAGAAAGTGAGTTTAGAGATGGTAATATAAGGTAATTAGTTTTGTATAGTTGAAGTAGGAAACATTTTATTGTGAATCAAATTTTATTTTTATATCTTTCACGGATGAAAAAGTAGAAAATGAAAAGAGATTCAAATAGTGTTTGCATTTTGTTCTTATTATTTTGCACACAACTGTACATATGCGGTCATGTAATTTTAAAAGTAGTGATTTAACTGTGCAAATATAGCAATTATTTATAAGATAAAAATAATTACAAGCAGTACTTAAATGAACATTTTGATAAA
>NW_016160383.1:60838-65601 GCF_001687245.7 Rhagoletis zephyria
TTTTTTATTTTCTATTTTTTATTTTATTTTTATTTTTTTATAAATTTATTTTTTTGTTTATGCTGTTTATTGTAATTTTTAAATTTAATAAAAAAAAATGTTTGTTTAATTTCTTTGTTTTTATATTTCTTCCTGAATGCTTTTTTGCAATGCAATTAGATTTTCAAATTTGTTATTTATTTATAAACTGAATAAATTATTTTTACTTACATTTATTTAACTTTAAAAATCTTAACCACCTCCAAGCGGCCTCAAACCTGCGATTTCAGAACCAGAACCAGTAGTCTTCACGTGACGCCACAGCCGACATTTTTAAGAAAAGCAATTCATTGCGTTTTATTTTTGGCTTTGGCAATTCAAAGGCAGATGTCGCTGATCGCCTAAGTTCTTCGAAATTGTCGAACTGGTAGGCACATAATAGTTAATGAACTAGTATTTTTTCTAACTGGTTTGGGTTTTCACTGCAGGGATTCTACGCAAGATCTTCGACCCCGCTTGTATGGACGACGAGTACCGAAGCAGATGGAATTAAGTAATTTATGACCTTTTCAACGACATGGAAATACATATTTTTGTTCGTACTCAGCCTTATTTTTCAAAGCTACATTTATATTTATAAGCTTGGGGCGCGCACTTGCCGCGGGTATGAGGCAAATTTTAAATGTATAATTTAGCTGCTGCAGTATGAAGAACAACCTACCTTTCATATATAATCATTTTTATAAGTGACAAATTCATTCAAATATGCGTCCGAATAAATTTATGTCTCATAACAATGCGTTATGTTTTACTTAACATAAATAAATTAGCTTATTACCTAAACTAAATTTAACTTCTCAAACAGGTGGCAACATTCTTCTAAATAGATTTAGGAATACGTTTCTTATACTTATTTCATGTGGCGCCCTCATTGCAGTGTTTTTCTTAACAGCTGGCGGCCTTCTTCAAAAATATTCAAAAAATAAAGCTTACCTCTCTGGGTTGACAAATTTTGAGTAATTTAATTTAATTTAACATTTTTAAACACTCTATTCAAAAATATATATATAAATTGTCGGCCGCTGTGGTGTAGTGGTAAGCAGTGCGCGCTTTCACTCATCAGCACCTGGGTTCAAAGCAACATCTCAAAAAAAAATATAGAAAAAGGTTTTTTCTGAACAGCGGTCGTCCCCCGGCAGACAATGGCAAACCTCCGAATGTATTTCTGCCATGAAAAACAGCTTCTCATAAAAATACAATCGCCGTTCGGAGTCGGCGTAAAACTGTAGGTCCCTTCGCTTTGGGTGACAACATCAAGGCGCACACCTCAAATCGGAGGAGAAGCTCGGCCAAACACTAACATATGTGTAAGCGCCAATCTATTATTATTATTATTCAAAAATATCTTATTTTGAGCTTCTAACGTCGGAAACCTATGTCTATATATATTAATATATTTTATTTTATTTTATTTGATTTCAACTTTTGAAGCAGATGGCAACTCAAAAGCCACTTTTGAAGCCAACGTTACGCTATTGGTCCAAAACTGTTTTTTTTTTATTCGATGAGTAGTTATGCTACTATGTACTTGCAAAATATGTCGGTCTACCTTGATTTGATTGAGTGAGCGATTTTTTTTCAAGACTTCTTTTTTCCCAGGCTTCGATATTAGTCATTATTTTGATGGTTTCTCGTGTGAAATATCTTTATTTTCAATAATTCTATTTTTAAAATAATATTTAATCGTTATTTTGCGTTTGTTATATTTTCGATTAAAAAAATCGTTTAACTACCAAAAAACATAAGAAACATTTCTTAAACGTTTTCGTTTTGATGCAGAAATGTGTCCAGATGCTTTAGGAACATTTCTGCATCAAAAATAAAATTTTCAGGAGAAATTTCGCTTACGTCGTTTTGACGGTTAGGGCTTGATATGTCCTAAGGATGGTTAACTTTCAAGGCACATTAATGCGACCTCGTGTTTTCTCCAAAACAATATAAATATAAAGCAACAACGGGCAGGATAGGAAAACAATTATCTCACGTCAGAGAAGTATTGGTTTAGGAACTCACTTTAAATCTTCTACAAACTTAAGAATCTCATCTACAAATTTTCTACTCGACCCAACATTATTTAAAATATGTTTAAAAATTATCGAAATCGATTTCACTGTGCGCCGTTACTTTGCCGTAACTGCTCGCAGGTTGCTTTCAACCTGGCAAAATTCAGTTTTTTATATCTTGTTTTTATTACTTGTATGTATGCACATTAATGTTGTTGTTGATATGTATGCGCGGCGTTCCAACTACTACAAAATTTGGTCGTAAGTGCTCCACTAACAAAATACAAAAATGCCTGCACCCACACATTCATATGTGCATATGTACATATTATGTATGTATTACATACATAAAAAAAAAGTATGTACTAAACCACCCACGCTCATACAAACATACTCATGCACATGACCACACACCCACAAATAAGAGTAGAGGTCTCCAAGCACTACTAGTTATGCCAAAACGAACGCAACAAACCGAATTCACTTAAGCAACGTCAAGTGGAAAAGTTCTCTGCTCCGGCGTTGCATGTGCACTTGCCTGACTGGTTGGTTTGCTGGCGGTTTAGCAATCGTGGACGACAGTCCGCTCGCTGCCACGCTGCCTCGCGTTTTCATTCATTCAGCGAGTTAGTGAGTTAGTCACACATTTGCATATAGCTTAAGCATGCCTTTTTCACTGCCCTCGCCACTTCCACTCCCATCCTGGTTTTACGGACATCTAACTGCAATGGCAGCGGAATCACTGCGGGGCCATTTATGCAAACAATTGTCCATAGGGTGTGGCTGCCACTATGAGTGCAGGTAAGTGTGTGTTCAAGTCCATCGTAGCATTGGCCCAGCTACGCGCAAATTAGGTCCGTTTTGTGCATTTCACGTGCAAGCATATATATATATATATATATCCTCAACTAGTTGACAAAGTTTCTTGGCCCACGCCGCCAACGTCGACGTCAACTACTATATATGTATGTATATATGTATGTGTGTAGTACTTGACCAGGCGTGTGCTCGATTGCGCGCGTACTTTCGACGGACGCTGCACGGTTAAGGTGACGCACATTAAACGCGCGAACAAAGTTAAATTACTGCGGAAAAACGAGCAAGCGACCACCTTGACATACGCGGTGGTGTACACTAAATTGTTCGGTCTGGTCTAGATGAGTTCATTAATGCTTAGTAGGAAATTATATGATTTTGGGAAAAGTTAGGCTTCCGAATTTCGAGTGGCAAAATGGGCAACTAGAAATCTGTGCAATTACTGGTAATGCAAGAAACGTGAAAAAGTGTTGAAAATATTCTCTAAACAAGTGAACGTGTTTTCAACATTTGCTTTCATTTTCCTCCAGACCGTGCTGACATCAGGAAATGAACACTTACTAAATAGCACTTTGCCTCACACCAGCAATGCACTTTGTTAGTTAAGCTTAACATTGACAAATGGCCACAGGTAATGCAAAGGTCGGTGTTAATCATTATCAAGCAAAAGAAGGATTAAACAAGCATAGAATCAAAAAGACGAATGTCACAAAAGAGACTGAATTGCCTGCCGTAATTATATATGTATGCAGGTATGTATGTGCATACACATATATGTATTTATGCAGTTGCGTACTTTTGTAGTCATTTAGATTTTTATTAATATTTGGCACTAACTTACAATCAATTAATTTTAGCTAATTTTTAATTTCATAAATGTAATGAGTGGCATCTTTTGTACATACGAAGGACAGTTGTGGGTGGATTCCCCGACTGAAGTTAAACTTCTTCTTTGTATTACGCGTAGAGCTCGCCATATTATATTAATATTTTTCTACATAATAATGAACACTAAGCTCAATCTCAATCCCAATTTTAATCTTAGTCTTAAGCTAAATCACATTATTTACCTTAACCTTAAGCACATTCTTTACCTTAATATTAACCTTAACCTAAATCTTAACCTTAATCTTGATCTTAATCATACCTTAAATGATGTATTGTTATTATTAATCATAATCTTAATCCTAATCTTGATCTTAACCTTACTACTATTATTAATCATAATAATCATATGATCATAATGTTAATCTTAATCGTGATCCCAAACTTAATCTTAATAGTCATTTTAAACTTAATCTGAGTCTCAATATTAATCCTAATCTTGATCTAAATCTTAATCGCTATTTTAATCTTAACCTTAATTTTAATCTTAATCTTAATCTTAACCTTAATCCTATTCCTAATCTTACTCTTAGCCTCAATCTCAATCTAAATCTCAGTCTCAATCTTAATCTCAATCTCACTCTTAATCTAAATATCAATCGCAATCTTAATCTAAATTATAACCTTAATGTTAGCCTTAATCTTAATCTCCTTATTAATCTCAATCTTAATCTCCATCTTAATCTCAATCTGTGTCTTAATCCTCTTCTTAATCTTAATCTTGACCTTTTTTACGTTTTTTCGAACCGATGAAGATACGTACGCATATTGAAAGCAGAAGGGCATTCACACCATTAAACGAAATAATTTTGGGAATACTTTGTTCTGGAAATTATTGAAAGAGCACAGAAAATCTATATTCATCTTATAAGTGTGGAGTGCGATCTATAAAAACAGAGCAAATTGAACTGATTCGATTTGCTGGATGTGTTAATTATATGTAAGCGTACTTAACTGCAAGAGACAGTCTTGTCTTAAGCTGGGATCACACGATTTGTACATTTGGCTAAAAATTTGTCA
>NW_016160385.1:0-2491 GCF_001687245.7 Rhagoletis zephyria
ATTTTCAACCAAATCATTCACTTTGTTTGTAATCTTTGAAAAGTCATCAATCCATTTCCATAATGTTCCTATTTCATTAATTCCTCTTCTGTGCATATTTGAATTTTTTGTCAGTTGNTCTGCAAGTCATTTACTATATGCGTTAAGTCCGTTATTGTTTTGAATATTTGGGAATTTGTAGTAAATTGTCGATTATTATTTTCAACCAAATCATTCACTTTGTTTGTAATCTTTGAAAAGTCATCAATCCATTTCCATAATGTTCCTATTTCATTAATTCCTCTTCTGTGCATATTTGAATTTTTTGTCAGTTGTCCCAAAAGGGTTTCCAATAGTTCAATTTCAAAATCGACTGTATCTTCCTCTTCTAATATTATGTCGTATGGTTTCTTATAGCTTCCTATTATATCTCGGAAAACAGATAAATTCATTAAATGTAAAATCGATTCATATTCGTCAAAAATTGCTGCGTTTCCTTTTTCAATTAGTACGTAGTTTTCCCTAGTATAATCGATCAAATCAGCGTTTATTCCCCATGTCCATACCAAATATATGATTAAAAACATCATTTTTCTTAAAAGTTAAACCTTAATATTATCTTTATGTATTATTCTATTTCTATTTTTTATTTTAACCTTATCTCCTAAATCCTCACAAACTATTTGTTTCCTATATCTAGGCTTCAGTTTATTTCTCTCTCCAAAATTTTTGTCGTTTATTATTTCACCTGGATGATCATTTTTATTTACCCTTTTCTTATTATGAAATCTTATAAGTCTTTCCTGTGCATCTTGTAATTTAGCTCTTACATCGAAATGTTTTTCCTTATTAAATAAAATATTATACGACTGCTTCCCTAATACTGAATGTATTGATCTATTGTATTGTTGTACTGCTCTAGTTATTGATTCGGTGTCACTTATCAGATTATATTCTTGTTTTAAACATCTAGCAATTTCAATTTTTGTGGAATAAAGTCGCTCTATTTGCCCATTTGTAGTACTATGTCTTGGTGTGCAAAAGAAGATTTGTATATTTAATCTATTCATCAATGATTTGAATTGTGCGGTACAAAAACTAAATTAACTAACATTATCTAAAATTATATTTTTTACATTTGGAAATGTTTGTAAAATCTCAAGAATTTTTTCGTCCATATCTATTTTATCCTCTTTACGTTTTATAATCCCGAATTTCCATAAATTTTAAATTTTGCGCAAAAAATTTATCTATGTGCAATTGTTCTCCTTCATTAGGTTTGTATAGTAACCAATAGCCAGTACTAATTTGTACTGGAACCTGCAAATTTTTACTGGAAAAGTGTATGATAACCCAAAAAATTTGCAAGAGAGCACTGAATCGAGAGCGTAACAACACGGGAGAGCTGCAAATTCTTGCTAGTGAAATTTTTACTAGCAGAAATTAGCTAGCAGAAGAAGAAGAAGAATAAATGTCAAAAGCCGCCATTTGTTGAATTGGTTTAGCACAAACAAAAGTAAAATGAGTGGAAATCAAAATATTAATGATGTACTAGACTGTGTAAGTGCTTGTGTGTAAAGCAAAGAGTTTAAAACTGATTTATAAATAGTAAAATGTTTACAGCAGAATATCAAAAGGGTGCAACAACTATTCACTTGCAAGTTTTTTACTAGTTTTGCGTTCAATAACTTTTTCTGCTAGTTTTCTCTTCTCAATTCTCTCTCTATTTTGCCTTTACGCTCTCGCTGAAATGTTTTACTGGAGGAGCTACTATACAAACATATTATTAGGAATTGGGGCTTGTCCTATCGGAATTAATATTAAAATCGCCAACAATTACATTGTTAGACGTTGTTCACATATCTCCATTACTATTGACTCAAGATAGTTGATAAACTCACTATCACTAGTACTTTGGGAGTGGTATATAACTCCAATTTGCCATTTAACCTCAAGATTTTTTAATAGCACAATAATACACCAAATATTTTTATTCATGGATTTATTGAATTTTACCCTAAATTCCAGCGAGTCATTAATGTACATAACTACACCTCCGGTCTGCCTACTGTGTGAATCACATCCAATTGCTGTAAACGATATTGTACCTATTTCAGCATCACTAATTTGATCTGTTATGCTAGTTTCGGAACAATGTACAAGAGCTGGGTCAAATAACTCCACTAGTCTGTCGATTTCGAGTTTATTGTGTATTAAGCAGGGTTCGGAGTGCAATGGGGTATAGTCGTTGCGCTGGGTATGCAGTTACAGTTGCATGGCTATACTCAGTCCCGACTCTTGCGTCCTCGTTAGAAAGAGAGGGAGCTTCGGTGGGGCCACTCCGACTTATTCGGTTTAAGTGCTCTCTGAAGTCTGCAGCGTCTGCTCACCAGTAGGTGCGGCTGCAAGCGGGTGTCTGTTTGGAGCAAGCGGCTCGCTATATAAACGTGTATTTGGTTGCGTCCCAGCAATGGGTTGTGCGCTGGGTTTGGGACCCGCCACGTAAAACCCA
>NW_016160385.1:3160-23456 GCF_001687245.7 Rhagoletis zephyria
CGCGCACTCTGGGCAACGTGAGCAACCCATGTGCGAGATGCGGTAACCAATCCGAGTGGAGCCTTGGGTCACGGCAGAAAGAGAGGGAGCTTCGGTGGGGCCACTCCGACTTATTCGGTTTAAGTGCTCTCTGAAGTCTGCAGCGTCTGCTCACCAGTAGGTGCGGCTGCAAGCGGGTGTCTGTTTGGAGCAAGCGGCTCGCTATATAAACGTGTATTTGGTTGCGTCCCAGCAATGGGTTGTGCGCTGGGTTTGGGCTTCCAGTGAAGAAGCAAGGCAAAGCCTCGGATAAGACCCCCCCCCCTTATGATGACGACCACGGCAAACGTTTAAAGAAGTACGATTTGAGGGAAGAAATACGTTGGACGGGGCAAGGCAAGCAATGTCTGGGGCCTTGCGACGTCTACGACAGCCATGTAAAGGAGCGCAAATTCGGAGTTGGATTTGTAGTGGGAGAGAGACTCCGTCGCCGAGTACTGTCGTTCACCCCGGTGGACGAGCGTCTAGCCACAATCCGCATCAAAGCGAGATTCTTCAACATCTCGCTTATCTGCGCCCATGTCCCGACGGAAGAGAAGGATGAGGCATCCAAGGACCTCTTCTATGAGCGCTTGGAGCGCACGTACGAGCGCTGCCCCCGTCATGATATCAAAATCGTGTTTGGCGACTTCAATGCCAGGGTGGACAAGGAAGGGATCTTTGGAACCACCGTCGGAAAATTCAGCCTCCACGACGAAACGTCCGACAACGGATTGAGGTCTTCCTCGTTTGCACTATTTCACTAGACAAGCAAGGTGTATATAAGTGGACTTGCGAATGTCAACATAGTTACATAGGACAAACAGGGCGCAAGATAAAATCAAGACAACATATAAGGGACTACAACAAAAAAAATCCTAAAACCTTCTACCACCCCGGAATCGAACTTCGCAAACCATATGGCAGAAAACCATTGTACGCCAATGAAAATAAGAAAGACAGCCAAAGTTCTCCATGTACAGCACAAAGGACAACGCCTAAACGTATTAGAGAATATGGAGATATACAAACAAAAGACGTTCGTCGGAAAAATAATAAATGAGCAAATAAACACCGAATCTGATATATTATTCGAGCCACTCAGGCTACCAACTACCATAAACAATGAAATGCAGCTCCAAACTACAGAAACAAAGAGAAAGAAAATAACTGATTTTTACCTACCTGCGAATCCATGCAACAATTAATCAAAAAAGAGGTGAGCAGCTAATTTCTACCTGAGGATGTACACACATAACTGAAACTACTGGTTGAACGAAAGAATATAATCCGCTGAGACGTACATAACTATGAACCAACGAGGATTTAACACGGCTATAAATAGTGACAGACAAACAGAAACTATTCAGAACGAAAAATGACACTGAAGATGGCACAACGCCGAAACCGGTTTGTCTCCAAACCAAATTTGACAAGGGATGACGGAAAATCGTTCCACATTACATCACACTCCTACCCTGTCGGAAACACCAACAACGAAAATGAGAACATCCTTGTAGCGTTGCCAGGATCCAGTTTGTTTGGCTAGATTAAAAAGTTTCCTGCTAGTTCGCCTCAGGGAGGAGATCTCCGGATTCCACCATTGCGGTCTCCTTTTGCCCCTTGGATGTGTTGTTTGGTGACAAGGTCAACGGCTTCATCAATCTTTGACGATGAGTCCAGCTCTCCGAGAGAAACAGCCTTTGTCACTGGAGAAGTTATAAACGTGGGTTTATTGGAAGAGTTGCTTATAAATAGATCCGAACTAAGAACAAAGTCAAGTAGTAACTCACCTCGTTGGTTGATGTCGCTGGAGCCCCATAAAACATGGTGAGAATTAGCATCAAACCCGATGACCGTGGGAAGCTTCCTGTAGTTGGCCTCTTTCACCACGTCTTGTAGTCGATTTGGCGGAAAGTTTTGACAGTCGTGCGCCATGTATGAGGACGCTATCCAAAAAGTTTTCGGCCCCAGCTGCACGCTGACACAAAGGGTATCCTCGTCACTGTACTGAGAGTAGAAAATAAGAAAGAATATTTTTAAATAGAATACAAGCTCGAATCCTACCTGCGACTGGTGCTGCGACCACCTGGTAGGCGTCAGAGTTTAAACCGCAAACCTTGTTCTTGACAATCCAAGGTTCTTGGATAAGAGCGAGCTCCTCTGATTTTTTGCCGAGGTTTAGAATTAGGGCAGCCGAAGCCGCCTTAGAGTGGTGCAAGTTAATATGTGACTTGCACCATTATCGGAGTCCGGGGGAGGGTCCTCGTCCCTCGCTTCAGGCTCATCACGTTGGGAAGCTACGATGGTGCAGTCGAGATCCTCCGGTTCTGAAGCCAGAAGCTGGTCCTCTGGTAGTATGGCCCAGCGGCTGTAGACCGAACCTACGTAAGCGGAGACTGAGCACGTATCGCTCTCATCTCGATACATCCGCGGGCATACTTCCTCCATTTCCATTTTTCAAAATTTGGTTGAACAAATTCAACTTGCTCTCGCAACACGTCCTTTAAAGTTTCGCAAGCAACTATTCCTTCTTGATCAAGATTAATATTTATTTTCTTTGACATATATTATGATATTTTACCATTCTCTCCTTTTAAGTGTTTCGTTAGTGGTTTAGCTATTGTAGCATAATTCTCTATAAATTTCCTATAATATCCTTGTCAATCCCAAGAATCCTCTAAGTTGTCTTAATGTTTTGGGAATTGGAAAATTTTTTATTGTTTCTACCTTATTTGGATCGGTTTTTATAACTTTATGTGATACAACATATCCTAAAGATTCGACTTCCGTTTCTATAAGTCTTGATTTTTCCATAGATATTTTCATATGACCCTTTTCAAGTGTTTTTCTACTATATGCTTTAAAATGTTTTCGCGCTCTAAATGTTTTCGAATATATTATAATATCGTCAATGTAAACATGACAGAATTTACCAATACATTGGTGTAAAATATTATTCATTGCTCTCTGAAATATGCTTGGAGCATTTTTCAACCCAAAAGGCATCCGCAGATATTCATATTTTCCATTATTAACGGAAAATGCCGTTTTTTCTATGTCTTTATCTTCCATCAATATCTGCTGAAATCCGGACTTCAAATCAATAGCAAAAAAACTTTGCCTTCCCTAAATTAAAAAGTATAACCTCAGGATTGGGCATCGGGTACCTATCATTTAATTTTCTAAAGTATATGACCATTCTTAGCTTAGGACTCCCATCTTCGTTCATTCCCTTTTTAGGAACTACCCAAACAGGTGAATTATAAGGACTTTTACTATGCCTTATTATGCCTTTTTCTAACAAATTTTCAACTTATTAACAAAACTATTACCAGATATAGAATATGAATATTGTTTCGACCATATAGGTTTTTCATCCTCAGTTCTAATTTCCGCCTTAATATCTGTTCTAAAAGGTAAATCCATGTTAACATTTTTATGAGCTTCTTCTATTAATTTAATAAAATCCTCTCTCAACAAGGGAATGTTGATATTTTCAGTTTCCTTATTGCCGTTTATATATTTGGTGGCAAACTTTTCAATTTCATTACCATCACTAAATTCCAAATTATTAATTTCCAATATATTATTGGAATGAGATTTAGAGTTTCCTTCCTCCAAAGAAATTTTTTTTGTTTTTTTATTTTGTGCTGGGATATTTACTTATTTATTTATTAAAATTCTTTTTGTAGTAACATATTACCGGTAAATTCTTCGCCTGGCGCGGCAGGACTCTCCTGCCCGACGGGGTTTAAATTGTATGTATTTTTGCATTTTTTAGCTTCAATACAAAGCAATACAAAGTGCCGGTAAAAACTTTGGTGGGCGCCTCAGGATTCTCACGTCCCGAGGCGTTTAAATTGTTATTTTTAATTTTAACGACATTATCTTTAACTTGGTACTTCTGTATTTCATTAGGATTATCTTCTTCCGTGTTTAATAATATAATTTTTCTCTACAATTAATTCAATTGCTTTGTTATTTCCTAGTTCGTGCCGTGTGTCATTATAGTTTTGTTAATCAGTAATGTTAATTTCTGATTAGCCTTTTTATAATAATCTATTAAGGATTTCGATCCTTGTCTTAATATGCTCATTTCCTGATCAATTACATGAATTGGTCGTCTATCGGCGTAGGCAAAATCTAATCTAGCGAATATCGCCTCTAAGTTTAAAACCGTGCCGTGATTGGTAAGAATATCATTTACATTACCCACTATCTTATTTCGAAGAATGGTCAGTGCTCCGAAATAGTTCCTACTTCCTTCTATATATAAACTCATCGAATTCTTTGCAGCTTCCCTCCAACTCACATACGATTTATCAGAGAATTCAGGCAAGGATTTGATAATATCTAAACTTTCGGTACATGTTATTGCGTCATTAATAGTCTAAGCCGTTTTCTCCAGTAACATGTAACTTTAAAGCTCACTTTATATTGAAAGGTTGCATTAAAATGTATGATTGTGTCTAAAGTAAAGGATTTATTGTCGGTTTTACATTGCCTTACAACCAAGAAACATACATACGTCNCACTTTATATTGAAAGGTTGCATTAAAATGTATGATTGTGTCTAAAGTAATGGATTTATTGTCGGTTTTACATTGCCTTACAACCAAGAAACATACATACGTCCAAAACCGATAATAGAAATGCTTAACTTTAGACATAGCTTTATTTTTAATACAACCTTTACATATAAAGCGACCTTTAAAGTTAAAGGTTATTTCAGAAAACGGCCCTAAGTGTGGTGTTCAGTCACTCGTGTAGCATTGGTCAAATTCCTAATTTGGTTTGTCAACTGTGCTATCTCAGTCCTTAAATTTGTTGTCTGTGTAGCTATTAACCTAGCTATATCCTCTGCAGAAAAATTATTAACGGACATTTTTGAAATTTTAATGACTAATTCTTCCAGTTTAATATTTTCACAACTTATTTATATATTTTTTTCAAATATGGGCATTTATTAGTATTATGTCTACTGCTTAAACAATACCCACAAAAATAGAGCCTTTCAAATTTAATTTTTGTGGGATAATTTCCCATTAATAATTTATGCTAACACGTATAGTACATATATATTAAAATAAATATTTTTATTACTTACAACCTTATGTTGCAATGGTCCAATGATCCTAGGTCTCCTCCTGGTACCGTTGTCTTGCCCACGGTGGCAACGCTTTGACTTAGCGCGCAATGCCTCTTTCGTTACATTTAAATAAAATTTGAGTGTACTTTTTTAAATTTTGTTATCTTTCTCAGCGCACATTCTTTTGGTTAAATGTTCTTGGGTTTTTTTGCACTTTACACGGATACCCGTTACTAAATATCGAAAAAGGTGCGGCCTTTTTTCGCGTAATAATTTACCGATATTTGTTTTTAAGTTGGTCCACTTTGTTTTTCTCCCTTATTTATGGGATACTTTTTTTAAATTTGATTTATTTAACTTTTCTACCTTTTTTACGGGATACTTGTTTTAATTTAATTTGAGTTATTTAGGTTTTTCTCCCTTTTTCATGGGATACTTTTTTTAAATTTGGTTTATTTAACTTTTCTCCCTTTTTTACGGGATACTTGTTTTTTATTTAATGGACTATGATATACCCTTTCGCACAAGGTTTACATATATCAAGTCCTCCTGCAGGATCGCCTATTAACCCATTAACGCCGGGGAACAGAATCCGTGGACCGATTTCTATGATTTTTTGTGCACAAGCTACTTTTGCTCTCAGTATGCTAAAAATAATTTAAAAAAAAAAATGTTCTCAACACAATACAATTTCTTCATTTATAATAATACATACTTGTTTGCAACGATTTTTATTAAGATATGAATTCACAGGATATATGTACATACATTTATGTATCTATTAACTTTAACATAGGTAAAAATAAACACTTAAACACAAGAAACCAGAAACAAGAAATAATTTTCAATATTTTATACACGGTATTGAGCGAAACAATCTCGTATTACATAAAGCGTTTTTCTGCAAGTAGCACATGACCACATACTGCGTTGATGGCATACGACGCACCGCAGTTGTGCTGAATTTTTTTGTGGAATATGGCCATTAGTACTTCTTTCTACAGATGAAGCAGGCGCACGTCTTTTTCTGGGAGCTCGTGCTCTCCCTTCTATCAAATATTTTCGAACAATTTCACGTCTGAATTGCAGTTGTGTATTGAATTTATCGTTTTTGGAATTGAGTGATACATAGAACTTTCAAGCATCTGTCATGGTCAGATGAATAAGATAGGTGAAAATTACCCACAGCCATTTATTTCCTCTTAGAGCTATGCGGTAGGCATTTATATTTTGGTCAATATTATCGACTCCACCCATGTGCTTATTATATGTGGCATATAAATTTGGTTGTGATACGTTTATCTAACTCTGACTCTCGCGAGACCAACGTTTAACATAATGCATCGATGTTATTGTATCAAAATTTTTAAGAATTGAACAAACATTATTATTGACCCACTTAACTGCAAGAATATCGTTGCGAGTATCGTATCGATAATCATAAGTTCCACGGGAACGCTTTTTGAATGTCTTATTATTATCAAGCTTGCAATAAGGAATTCTATTTTCGCGAACGGTGCCACTTGCTTTTAACTTCATGTCAGCTAGCTGTCTCATCAGAGAATGGGTGGTAAAATAGTTGTCGAAAAAAATTGCATGTCTCTCGGGGCTGGGATTTTTTTCAACAAAATTTAACACAACACTTGCGCTTAATGAAATATTTCGAGCTTCGACAGTATTTTTTCCACAATAAACATCCAAATCGTAACAATAGCCACAAAAGCTAGCTAACATCCACGCCTTGTAACCAAAACGTATTGGTGTACCTCTAATAAAGTGTTTCGTAGAATGCCTACCGAAGTATTTAATCATTGATTCATCAATAGAAAAATTGGAATGAAGATAACCAAATTGTTGAAAACGTCCAATCAACATAGTCATTAGAGGCCTTACTTTATACATTTTATCTGTCGAATTATTTATTTCACTGTTGTCTGCAAGATGAATATATTTTTTTATTTCAATAAAACTATTGGGTGGTTCACAAGGTGTCGTAAGTGTCGTATTGTCGTATGTCGTAAAGTTTTTAACGGCTAAGTAAATGTTTAGAGGACTTGAAATCACCACCAACTATTTTTTAGCGGTGTGGAATTTCATAATAAAGCTTTTATGTTAGCTTGCGAAATCCTTAAATATAGTTTTAGTCGTTTAAAGTGTATGACATACAACAGTACGACAGTATACAACACCTTGTGAACTCCCTAGATCTCTTGCCATGTGTTCTGAAACTAAAGGCACTCCAAGATCCTCGTCGAGTGACCAGTACGAACGTTCAGTTGGTAACTTATGGTAACCAGTAAAAAACAAAATTGCGATAAAGACTCTCATCTGCTCAACATCAATTGTAAACTTAGGATTATTTTTATCGGAGTTTGCATATAACATGGTTTGGACACACATGTATTGAACTATTTCGTCTGTTAAAAATTCTTTGAAAATCATGTGTGGTGTATAATCTGCAAATCTGTCTTTAGTTGTATCAAATTTTTCAATATAAATACTGTCATTGTATTGGAGGGAACATCTTGGATCTTTTTTGAGCCATTTACAATTTCTGGTATCTATAAAAGAGCAATAAAGGTTAAAGGGTTAAGAAAATTTCATAATTAAAAAGAGCATAAGTAAACAAATTACCGATAGCTAGGTATTTCACCGAAATGGAGTTAGAGCGCGACGCTGATGAAGAAGTTGATGATTGATCCATCTCTTCTAATGAAGAGTTTATTACTGATAATGGTGCAGACGCCGGAGATGGTTCGCACGTCATCATGTCATCATCGTCCTTTATAAAGTACACCAACCTTTCGCACGCAATAAATTAAAAATAAACCAACTTACTAAAAAATCTTGAAAATAATATATTTACTGCTGTCTTCTGGCACACGATTTTAATTAAAAAAGTTATTTAAATCAACACGATACACTTTTATATTACCTTACAAACACACCGCTTAAGAGATGACAATTTTCTGTTTCGGTTTACTTTGATACAGCATAGATGTCAAAATGTAAACGTGGCAGTAAAAAAAAATGTAAGGTTTAGATTGGACTATCAATTAAGCGCACGAGTGCTTATTTAAATAAAAATCGCTAATAGTTTGTCCGTTCAAATTTTTGGAATGGACCCAATTTTTCTGTACTTTTTAAAGTACAGCCGGCGGGAATGGGAACACACATTTGGTGTATTTAAAAAATATATCGGACGGCGTGTCCTTTTATTTCGGAGTCTTTTCACTTACTGCCTACTTTTACAATACCTGCTTATTTTATATCAACCTTAACTCTAACAAGAAATGCCGAAGCCGCATTTCTTGGAATTTTTTGTTTACATAAAATTCTCAAATGAAATTAAAATTCCTTTTTAGTTTACGAATTCTTACAATAGTTTCATATTTCTGTATATGTGACAAATAAATGTGTCACATGCAACAGTTATTTATGTGTTTGCATTCTCAGCATTGGTATGCCATAAATATTACGATTTCTATTGAGTTCTTGAGTTTGAGGATATCTGTTTACATTTGCCGTTGTGTGGTCCAGTGAAGCTGGGTATTGATTTCTATTGAGTACCATTTAGGTACTTGAGATTTAGGATATTTGTTTATATTTGCCGTTATGCGGCCTAGTGAAGCTGGGTATTAACTTGTATGTAGTTACCCAAAAAACAACTTCACTTAGAAACCTGGAGAACTATAGATTTCTAATTTCTAAGTTAAATTTCTATGTGCAGAGAGAGTCGTGAGAGAATCATGCTGCCATTTAATTTTTTAATAAAATCCACGGAAATATAATTTTTTTGTATAAATGTTATTCATCTGACAATCGCAAAACAAACTTTCAAATAAAGACAGAAAATTAAATCGAATCGAAGATCGAAAATGAAATTCGTATTATGAGATATGCAACCATGGGCGTCGCTACGTAGGGCCAGGACATTTTCTTAACTTCTTCCAAGCGTGNTCGCGATAAATCTCATAAAAGAATGAAAACGAATAATCATAAATGAGAATTTCCGAACCCTGATATCTATGCCATGTCATTCCATCTCAAAAATACTGCTGTAGCATGTCATTGCTTCTTAGCTCAGCTGTTGTTTGCTGTTGTGTTTCTGCAGCATATTTGTAATACTGTTTAACCCTGCCTTGTATGAAAATGTATATAGCAGAGGTGGACAAGGCCGAGGCCGAAAAGAGCCACATCTAAGTTCTAAATGCTACAAAGAGCCACAAAAAAAGAACAAGAAAAACAAAAATTTTATTTTTAAATAAAATTATTATTCGAAATGAAAAACATTAATTTTATTATTATTCTATTGTACGTAGGATAGATATAAAAGAAAATTCAAAAGATCCCTTTGCCGAGATTTTCAAAATCTGGTTTTAGGTCAGTTAAAGCCGTTCATAACAATTCTGTTAAATGTTGGGTAGTCAATAGGTACGTTCGTTTAAAATCTCCAGTAAAAAATGTCCAACAGCGAAATTCCAGCGAAAAAATATAATATAACAAGTAAGAAAGTCTAAGTTCGGACGGAGCCGAACATTAAATACCCGGCGCAAGTATTAAATATATATTTTTTCACCTTTCCGAAAGCTACCGCTAGATGGTAAGCTGGGGTGTATCAATTTTGAGTAAATTAGCGTCCTTCAATTTCGAAATATTGAAGTTTCAAGCATTTCTGAAATTTACGGTTATATGAAAAGCGGCCTCAATTTTAGTCCGATTTCAACAATTTTCAACGTTTTGCTTATATGTGGCAAGCACAATAACCACACCGAGTTTGGTAAAAATTGGTAGAACGGTTACCGATATACTTATATGTGATCATAAGTGGGTGGCGCCACGCCCATTTTCTAAAAATTTTACCATAAACGTATTTCTTGGTAAAGAATTGCTGCAAGCATCAATTTTGAATAAATTAGCTTCAATATTTACTGATTTATCGAAGATTTTGTATTTCTCTGAATTACCGTTATATGGGATGTGGGCGTGGTTATTGTCCGATTTTAAAAAGTTNACTTTTATGATTTTGTGGCCACACATTAAGTTTGTTTCCTTTCATTGAAAATTCCACCTTTAGTCTGCATATGGTATCACTGTTAGCTACAGAAAACTAGCCTGTTCCCGTACTCCAGGGATTAGTCCGAAATAGTCCGAATTCGTTTCCTTTCACACATTTATCATATATTTTGCGAACAATTTCTCACTAAATCATGGAATGTGGGAACAGGCTAATATTTTCGTTCCTATTCCTTTTTGATTTTGAAGCTGTCGGATGTGGTACTGGGCTAAAGACAGTGTCACACGATTGGTACATTTGTACAAATTTGTATATTTTGGCAGTCACAGAGTGGTGTTCTTTAGAAATTTTTGTTCAGCTCAATAAAAGAATTTGCAAACAACACTACTCTGTAACTGCCAAAATGTACAAATCTGTCCAAATGTAACAATCGTCAGTCATACGTCTTAGTTAGGCTGATCTGTAGCAGCCACAGAATTGAACTATATATCAAACTAAAGTGCAGCTGCAGTTGCAGTTGACCGTGTTTGTCAAAAAAGTAAAAATCGGCAGAAAAGTCGATAGTGAGTAATATAATTTCGGAAAAGATTCGGAAAAGTTATTAGGTATTATTCATAATTTTGAAATATATTTCACGAAAGCAAAAAATAAAAATAGCTGAGATCCTTTTCTTTTTTAAACACCTAGGATATCACTGACCATTAAAAAGGACCCTCAATGACCGCAAACCTCAAAGCTTTACACATTTTTATATGTGATTTTTAAAATGAACGATCCAAAATGAACCGGTATACATATTCAAAATTTTTTATAACCAGTGGTTCAATTTTTGTACTGAAAGGATTAACCCTAAAAGTATAATCTACGTCTGCGAGGCGTATATGGAATGGGTATTTCTTTTAATTTTAACACAAAATTTACTTTTTATTTGGTTGTTTTAAATAATGTGGTTATAGTTTTTATTAACAAAATTATGTTTTATTATTAGTCAAACTCACAACTTCAATATTCTTTAAAAAATAAGGCTATAAATCAGGTTATCTTTTATGTACATAAGCCTCTACGGAGCATGTTAAGGCTTTTCGTTACTCCCAAATAGATTAGGCTTCTAGGGTTAAGAAATCTTTTGTTTGTGTTGTGTTGTATTGTTGTTGTGTGATATTAAATACTTTTCACCATAAACGGCGCCAATTTTCAATGATTATTGCGTTTCAGATTAAGACTGATACCAGATATTGTGAAAGGTTGGACTATACCTTATAGATGACGGTTTTCTCATGGCCCACTGCACGAAGCTTAGAGTAGAGTAATGTCTTTTAAGAACTTAAAAATTATCCTGGGTTATCAGGTGTCTAGCAACACAAGATTAAATGTTGTCTTTCACGAAGTTCTTTAAATAAATTTTGAGCTAAGTACTCACCCGTATTTCGAGGTTACTACTAGTTTTAATAAATTGTTAGTTTAATTTCCTATAATATTTACCTTTAGGTTTATGCATTTCAAGAATACATCAAAAATTTGTTTTAGAAATGAAATGAAATGTGAAATAATTGCAGAAACGATTATCCGGGTTGCTGAGCAACCGAGACGTCGACTTTTTAAATAATTTTTGTAAAACAAATTGGCAAGTACATATCGTCTCGTGCAGACCTCCGCGCTACCTTCTCTCTAGACTTGGGCTGCTGGAGAACACTGACTAAGAACTGCCACCTCCTAATCCAGGGTGTTAAGCGACACCGTGCCTATTGGACGGTTTGCAGCCAGGAGGGTATAAACCGGCTGTATTTGAACGGCGCCTTTCCGACACCGGGCCGCATCGTGGAGTAACGGTGGCCTTACTGCGACAAGGGGCGCTGGTGCGGCGGACTTTTGGAGATCCCCCATGAAAATTTAGACCACTGAGCTCGCCTTGTCGAGCAGGTGGTCGTACGAACTAGATGATGACAAAAACAACAACCAAAAAACCAAAATTTGACAACAACAGCCACAACAACAGCAAGTACAGTAACAATAGCACCCGCGGCTTCAAATGCGGTGGGTGCAACAGCACCACGCACAACAGAGGCCCTGGAGACGCCAAGAGACAGCAGCGCGCGGGAAGGCCCAAGAAGTGCTGGGCGGAAAGGCAGTTTCCTAGACCAGCTAACCGCCGAGGAGGCAGCGCTGTTCATCGAACATGCAAGTGACGATGACCAACCAGGAACCAGTGCAGATGCGCTACGTCGCATGGGCCAGGGCAAAACAGGTAGTTTTAATAACAGAAATTTGACAGGAAATCACAATTTACTTGCCGAACTAGATCGGCCGCAGCACCTGTCCGGCAGTTCTCTTTGCAGGTACAGAGAGACAGCAAGGTCAGACAGCAGCCACNGTCGACACCGCTCAAAGAGCCGGCAGCGCTCCAAGAGCCGGTGCCGCTCCGAAAGCGGTCACCGGGCGGAGAAGGAGAGACTCCATAGGTCGCACAGCAGTAGCGCCTCAGCAGCGTCCGACGACTCCGGGTGGCAGAAGCAGAAGAGTAGGAAACACCGCAGGGCCAAGTCTCCTCCGATGCCGCGGCCAGGTCAACCGGGGTCACTAGACGATCGGCTTCGCGAGGGCTTAAGCGGTTCCGGGGTTAAATGGTACCTCCGGTACCTCGGGCAAGGCAAGCCCTCAGTTGAAGTCAGAGCTATGGCAGAGGTCAGAATGGAGATAGAGAATGAGGGACGTGAGAGACACAGAAAAGGCGACAAACCCGCACCCGCCGATAGGTGGAAGAGCGGGCCCAACAAACAGGCACACTTACCCGCACCTGCTGAAAAGCAGAAGAGCGGGCCACAGCGACAACAGCAGCACAGACCCGCGCCCGCTGAAAAGCGGAGAAGCGAGGAACCAACAGGCTCCAACAAAAGAGGTAGCAACCAGGTCACTCCGCCAGAGACACCGGGCACCAAACGGCAGCGGGAGCAGCCACCCCCTCCGAACTCATGGTCTAGGAGCCTGGCCGGGCCGGTCGAGCAAGGACAGGCGCAGGGGGTGCAACTCAGTAACCCAGCTATTCGGAAGCCCTCAAACGCATTCGGGTAGCGGTGCTGCCTTGTGAGTACCCTGCTGCTGCCCTGAGCTCGGAAGACCTAACCAGACTCCAGGATGCCATCATGGAAGAGGTTTTCAAAGGATGGTCGCACCCGCTGGTGTTCTATGGGGTCTACTTCAGATCCGGTATGCTCCTGGTTGACTGCAGGGACGAGAGAACAGCAACCTGGTTGGTGAAGAAAGCACCGGCACTTGAGGGCTGGAAGGGACCCGAGATGTGCACGAAGAGGGGGGATGACATCCCTCCAGTGCATAAAATCACGGTGTTCCTGCCAAGGAGCGCCGACAAATCGGCGGAGTTTGCGTTGGGGCTACTAAAAGTGCAGAATGAGGGCATCCACATTTCTGCGTGGAAGGTAGTGTCCAGCTCCGTAGAGGAGAACGGGCTCAGACTATTTCTGGGCATAGATGAGGAATCGTACGTCAGCATCAAGAGGGCTGGCTTCATCCTAAATTATAGGTTCAATTTCGTCACGGTGAGGCCGTGGCGACAAAAGGCGACCGGTAGCAAGGAGTCGGAGACGCAGGAGACCCAAATCGAGGTGGCTGCCGACTCCTCCGCTGCCCAGGCGACCCAGTCGACCTCGACCTTGCCGGCGGAACAGCCACCCCTCGCGCAGCCACCCCTCAGTCAGCTACCCATCACTCAGAGACCAACTCCCGCAAGCACGTCCGAGCCAGCCACCACCACCAAGTCAGCGGAGGACGTGCCATCCAAGCGGGAGTTGCTATCAGGCATCGACTTCAGGCGACTTGAGCTCGATAGGAGAAGCGAGAGCAAACTCAACGAGCCCCAACTATGACCACGCGTCACTTGGCAGTAGCCCAGGTCAACCTGCATCATGCGGTGGCTGCTTCGGCGGTCATCTCCAGCAGGTTCGCCACGGATGACCTGGGCATTCTACTGATACAAGAGCCGTGGACCTACAGAGGCCAGGTTAGGGGCCTCAACCACAACAACAACAAGGTAATTTGGGACCTCTCCTGCGAGAGGCCCAGAGCATGTGTAGTGCTTAAGAAGAACATTGATTACTTTTGCATTACAGAGTTTCTAACACAGGACTTGGTCGCAGTGCAGACGACGCTCTCGTTAAGTGGCAGAAGCCTAGAGGTGGTGTTTGCCGCGGCCTATTTTCCGGGGGACAGCAACTACGCCCCTCCGCAAGAGGTACAGCAGCTAGTGGAATTTTGCAGAAAGAGACGGCTCCACCTCATCATGGGGTGCGATGCGAACGCCCACAACGTTGAGTGGGGCAGCACGGATACGAACCGCAGAGGTGAGTGTCTCCTAGAGTACATTTTAAGTGAGGAACTAAACATCCACAATGTTGGCCAAACACCGACTTTTGTAACGAGGGCTAGAGAGGAGGTACTAGACATCACGCTTAGCAACAGACTGGCTAGCCCTCTGGTCACCCAGTGGGGGGTCTCATCGGAGCCCTCACTGTCAGACCATAGGATTATCCAGTTTGCACTAGGAGTAGAAGTCAAAACAAGGCAGGAAAACAGGAACCCCAGGTAAACTGACTGGGCAAAGTACAGCGAGACTTTAGAGTCAAGCCTGACTGGAATTAAGTCCAGGAGTAGGTACACTAACTGCATGAGCCTAGAGAGCACCGTCAATGAGTTAAATGGCGCTATTGTAGATGCCTTTCACTCAAGCTGCCCGGAGACAAAACCAGGAGGGAAGGCGCAGCCCAACTGGTGGTCTCGGAAGATATCGGAGCTCAGAGAGGAGGTACGCAAACTATTTAATAGCGCAAAGCGCACAGGGCGCTGGGATGAGTACTCAGCAAGTCTAACTAATTACAGTAAAGAAATCAGGAAGGCTATACATCGCCTCCTTCAGCCGCCAGGCTGCACAAGGCCTTGACAAGGGACCATACAGATACCAGACTAGCAATCCAGCTAGCCAATGGCACCTACTCAGGCAACGAA
Organism: Rhagoletis zephyria; assembly: GCF_001687245.7. Classification (NCBI taxonomy): domain Eukaryota; kingdom Metazoa; phylum Arthropoda; class Insecta; order Diptera; family Tephritidae; genus Rhagoletis; species Rhagoletis zephyria. The sequence goes on from NW_016160385.1 coordinate 18,304, forward strand.
GAAGAAAGGGCACTTGCCCTGCTTTCGGCCCATTTCCCGAATGCCACTCCCATTTCGGGGGAGTCAACGTGCCGACGGACCAGGCCGTCCCCAGCAGACTGGAAGCTGGCTAGGGGTCTATTTACCCACCAATCAGTCTGCTGGGCGATGGACTCCTTCGACCGGTATAAATCCCCCGGGGTGGATGGCATCAGTCCAGTGTTGCTGAAGCAAGGCAAGGAGCTCCTACTTCCACACCTCGTGAACATCATGAGGGCTAGCCTAGCGCTGGCTCACATCCCTGAGGTGTGGCAAAGGGCTCGGGTTATTTTTATCCCGAAGATAGGAAAGAGAGATTATTCTCTAGCTAAGTCCTTCAGGCCGATAAGCCTACCTCCTTTCTGCTTAAGGCGATGGAGAAGGTTATCGACCATGAAATCAGGAACAACACCCTTAAACAGGTGCCTTTACACCCCGACCAACATGCCTACAGAGTGGGCAGGTCTACGGACACCGCACTGTACACCTTGTCTACGTTAGTACAAGATGCTTTTGAGTGTGGGGAAACAGTACTCTGTGCCTTCATCGACATCGGCGTTTGACAACACCTCTCATATTAGTGTCGACCGGGCACTTGAAAAACGCAATGTGCAGGCAACGATCCGCAGGTGGATAGCCAGGCTACTAAATTCAAGAATCGCTGAAACGACATCGGGGACAGCATGGTACAGCTAAAAACAACAAAAGGTTGCCCGCAGGGAGGAGTCTTATCCCCTCTCTTGTGGAGCTTAGTTGTGGACGAACTCCCACGGATTTTCACGGACAATGGCATCCGCTGCCAAGGCTATGCGGATGACATTGTGATTATCGCCAGAGGAAAGTTCGTGAGCACTCTCTGTGATATAGTGCAAAGGGAACTAAACCTGGCAAGAGGCTGGTGCGTGGACATGGGCCTCAGCATCAACCCCTCTAAAACGGTTATTGGCCCTTTCACTAGAAGAAGAACGCTTCCAGGCATGAGGAACATTTCTTTGAATGGGGTCGCCATCAACGTCGCCACCGAAGTTAAATACCTGGGACTAACACTGGATTCTAAACTTCTGTGGAAGGCACATGTTGATGCGGTCACTTCCAAAGCTACGGGGGCACTAATGGTATGCAAACGCCTGGCAGGGAAGACCTGGGGCTGTAGTCCCAAGATCCTGAGATGGATGTATACCATGATAGTTAGACCAATAGTCACCTATGGAGCAGTGGCTTGGGTCTAGAGAACCACTCTCACCACGGTGAGGCAATCTCTCACCAAGCTTCAACATCTGGCATGTGAATGCATTACGGGGGCAATGCGCACATGTCCGACGGCAGCGCTGGAGGTGATTCTCGAGCTCGAGCCGCTGCACCTTACCATAGAACAGGCTGCAAAGCGAACTATACTAAATTTCGCGAGAGAAGGCTTTGGCAGAGGCAAAACCATATCATTAAGGAACAGAGACAAGCTAGGCTCCCAAGTTCCGTTAGCTTTACTCCCCAGAGACGACAGGCCTAAGGTGGTTAACTTTGACAGGAATTTCAAAATAGAGCTTTGCACCAAGTCGACTTGGAGCACCTCTCTCATGGAGAGGCTGATCCAATCGAGCTCGTTGCAATGGTACACAGACGGATCGAAGACTCCGGAAGGCATTGGGGCTGGCGTCTACGGGCCGAGGCTACAGCTCTCGGTACCCATGGGGGCATACCCGAGTATCTTCCAGGCGGAGGTCTATGCCATCAGTCTGTGTGCAGAGATTAATCTACGCAGGAATTACCGTAACGAGAGAATTTTAATATTGAGCGACAGCCAGGCGGCACTCAAGGCCCTCTCATCATTTGACGTCAAGTCGTCCTTGGTTCTTGAGTGCATCGATAGGCTCAACAACCTGACGGAGCACAACGAAATCCAATTAACTTGGGTACCAGGTCACATAGGAGTTGCGGGCAACGAGGAAGCGGACCGACTAGGTAGAATGGCTGCCGCCTCGTCGCCTATAGGGCCCGAGCCCTTCCTAGCGTTTGGACCTAGCACAATCAAGGAAGAGCTGAGGAAAGAAAGGAACGGACTAAGGAATCAACACTGGCGTAACACTACAGGTTTACGTCAAGCAAAACACCTACTGGGAGGATGCAACCTTACGAGGTACAGGGCAATTATCAATCTATCCAAAGGGAAACTAAGGATTATAACAGGTTTTCTGACGGGTCACTGCAGACTGAGAGGCCACCTACATAAGCTAGGGATCTGGTCAAACGACCTATGTCATTTCTGCGACGTGCACCTGCTTAGCGAATGCGAGGCGGTCGCGAGAAGACGGGAGAGGTACCTGGGCCACTACTGGCCAAGTGACGAAGCAATACAATCGCTAATCCCTGGGGATCTCCTCAAATTTTTGGGCTCTCTAGGATTAGATGAGGTACTGTAAACGGTTGAGGGCACAATAGACCTGTTGGTCGCAGTGCATACCTCTATTAATTATCTATCTATCTACATATCGTCTCCCGCATGCCAGAAACATGAATGTGTAAAGATGAAAATTTTGGGATTTTTTTATATGTGGGGCCCCCCCTAAATTCGATCCTGGCGACGCACATGTATGCAACCGTGTCGAAATTTTCGGTGAGTATCGAATTTTCTGTCGAACAGAATTTTGCTTTCGATTTTGTAGCGAAGTGTTAGAAAATAGTGAAAAATGTATGTATGTACTAATTTTAAACACTTTTTATTAATTTCATGCAGTTCTAACGTCGTAAATACTAAGCACAAGCTCGAAAGGCTGGTTTTACTTGTGAAAGCAAATCCCAATCCTCAGTTCAGTTGGCACGATCTCTGAGAACAAAATCGTAGAGCTGTTGATAGTTTTAAAATATTTTAAATACATTTGGCTCACAAACGCCTCCGTAGACAGCCGGACAGTTGCCGCTAAGCAAAAACGCATGGTTAATATATTTTTATTAAAAATTTGCATGCTTACATATCGTCCGCTTCCCGTATCGTCCCGCTGTTGCAATATTTTGTGACCCACGCACGGTTTCCACTTTGGTACAAATGTACCAAATATGGGCCTTTTTTCTCCGTTTGGGCCTTTGAGCCTTTTTGAAGCAACTAAGCAACTATGGCTATCCGATCGTTTGGCGTAGGCGAGAGCTATCCGCTTGTTTGAAATATGCAGCATTCGCTGAGCTGTTCTGTTTGTTCTGTTAATTGTTATCGCCATACTGCAGTGGAATTATGACAATGAATTTCTAGAAAATTTTCGTATGCAGTTTTATAGCACGTTTAATTTTAGTAAAACAATGAGCAAGTTCCAAGTTGCTAAAAAAGGCCGTTGATTTTTTAGATTTTTTTTTGTGGAGGGTATTGCGTGTTTTCATCTTTATTACGCATAATCAAAATCTGTTTTTATATGAAAGAAAACGCGCAAAATCTATTTTTATGTGGGAGAAAACGCGCAACACCCTCCAACACAAGTTAATACCCAGCTTCAATAGGCCGCATAACGGCAAATATAAACAAATATCCTAAATCTCAAGTGCCTAAATGGTACTCAATAGAAATCAATACACAGCTACACTGGACCACACAACGGCAAATGTAAACAGATATCCTAAAAGTCAAGTACCTAAATGGTGCTCAATAGAAATCGTAATACTTATGGCATTCCAATGCTGAGAATGCAAACACATAAATAACTGTTGCATGTGACACATTTGTTTGTCACATATACAGAAATAGGAAACCATTGTAAGACTTCGTAAACTGAAAAGGAATTTTAATTTCATTTGAGAATTTTATGTAAACAAAAAATTCCAAGAAATGCCGCTTCGGCATTTCTTGATAGAGTTAAGATTGATATAAAATAAGCACGTATTGTAAAAGTAGGCAGTAAGAGAAAAAACGCCGAAATAAACGGACACGCTGTCCGATATATTTTTTAAAAACACCAAATGTGTGTTCCCATTGCCGCCGGCTGTACTTTAAAAAGTACAGAAAAATGGTGTCCATTCCAAAAATTTTAACGGAGAAACTATTAGCGATTTTTATTAAATAAGCACTCCTGCGTTTAATTGACAGTCCAATCTACACCTTACATTTTTTTTACTGCCACTGGGTTTACATTTTGACATTTATGCTGTATCAAAGTAAACCGAAACAGAAAATTGTCATCTCTTAAGCGGTGTGTGTTGTAAAGTAATAAAAGTGTATCGTGTTGATTTAAATAACATTTTTAATTAAAATCGTGTGCCAGAAGACAGCAGTAAAAATATTATTTTCAAGATTTTTTAGTAAGTTGGTTTATATTTAATTTATTGCATGCGAAAGTTTGGTTTACTTTATAAAGGACAGCCGGCATTTACGCTGTTACTGATTAAAGCATTATACTTTTATATAAAACTGTAATTGCACTAATTTTCATTTAACTGAAAACTGTATTCAACTACTTATGTACGTACTAAACCTGAATTGTCCACTCGTACAAAAGAAATTGTTTCGTTATATTTCTACTAAAAAATACAACCGTGCCTAAAATGTAAACGCCTTTGAATTGACCGAAGCGTGCCCTCGGAGTTCAGTTACTTACGAGAATTCAAACGCGTACGAGGCACGAAAAGATATAAAAACCTCTTACTTTAACTTTTATCGAAGTACTAGCTTATACCCGCGGGTTTCACCCCGCGCTTTTATACGAATATAAAAAATAATTTAATGATGTTAGATGTGCCCATTTCGTTATAGCTCCTTATTTTTTAAGCGAGTTAAGGTATTTAGGCCGTTTAAAACTATGAAATTATAAAATCTCGTCTGCGCGCTAGGCATACGAAAGATATCAATCTCTCTAAGTTTACCTCAAAATGGTTCCAGGTATATGACGCTTGAACGACGCTTGGAGGGGCCACGGCGGGTTTTAATATTTCCAGCTCTAATTTAGTAACCTGGCCTTGATAAAATACCACTTCTCATTCATTACTGTAGCAAATGCCTCAAGAGAGCTTTAGATTATAAGGCCGAACCCGGCTCTCCCTTTTCCATTTAATGAAATTTATTCTGTCAGTACGGCACTTATAAAATAAATCTCCATAACAAATTTAAAATACTTCGAGAGATTTTCTATCCTTCCAGAGATATGTATTAAGAAGTTTTT
>NW_016160385.1:23481-26955 GCF_001687245.7 Rhagoletis zephyria
AAGTTTTTAGTATGTATGGGAGGCGACATGCCTTCTTTTTTAATATGTGGTAACCCTAAGTTTCGCATTGAAATCGTACACGATATGGCAACTGCATTTTTAGCATACTCTTCTTATTTAGACATTCGCATTAAATTTTCCCGCTACTCAATTCGAACCTTCTAGAAATATTTTCGGCAGGTGATCGGAGTACTTAAATTCCTGCTTCAACAAAAACTGTATTCATTACCGGTTCTAATCTTGTCACGTGATCACAGACAGTGATATTGTATAATTTTAGTGGACATATCTGTAGATAATTATAGAGTTAAATAAAGACTATTGAAGTAAATTGTCCAAAAATAACTCACATTTTTTCCATGAGCAGTTGATACATTTTGTATACACAACTCCATACCAAGTTCCAGTATTCTTCCACAAACACTTCCAGGGATATGTGGCAAGAAAAAGTAAATTTGTACTGGAAGTGCCACGCCCCTTTTTCTTATAACCCTAATCTTCTTCCATGAATGTAGAATTGATTTTACATACCCCAGTACCAAGTCCCAGTACTCTACCATGAACACCTCTAGAGATAAGCAGTATATAACAGTAAATTTTTACAGGAGGAACCATGTCCCCTTTTCGAATAACGCAAGTTTTTCTCCATGAGCATGGAATTAATTTTGTATACACATCTCGGTGCCAAGTTCCAGTCCTCTGCAATAAACACCTCCGGAGTTATGCAGCATAGAAAAATCAATTTGCATGGGAGTTGCCACACCACCTTTTCCAATAACTCTCATTTTTCTCCATGAGTCCTCTTTTCCAAAAACGTCCATTTTTCTCCGTGAATATGAACATGATTTTACACAGTGTTGGCAAACTGTTAATCTGATTAACGATTACAAATTAACGATTAAAATGTTGATCGCGTTTGACTATTAAAATTAATTAATTTATATAATTTTTTAATCTTTAATCGCTGGCTACGATTACGTTTAATTAATTTAAAATATTAATCGTTAATCCAATTAAAAATAAAATCTGATTAATTAGTCTAGTTTGTCCCAGTTTGAAACCAAACACCAGTTATAGGAATTATTTCGTGTTTTACGCTTATAAAAAGCACATAATATAAAAAAATTATAATTATTTTTATAAATTATACATAAACTGGGAACTTTTACAAACCTAGTTTGTAAAACGTTTGTTGGTATATATCTTAATGAAAATGCACCCCAAATTGCTTAGATTGATGAGGAAACCCGACTTCGCTATACCGGATTAACTTGGTTTGTGTGCACAGGGAAATTCCAGCATAACTTAATTAATCACCAAACCTACTTGATCAAATTAAGAGTTAATGATTAAAAATTAATTTTTTAATCGCGGTTATGATTAACTGTTTAGTCAGATTAAAATTAATCATGATTGACTGTAATCAGATTGAATTTAATCGAATTAACTAACTGATTAAAACATCAATCGATTAATGCCAACATTGATTTCACATACATATCACAATACCAAGTTTCAGTTCTCCCCCACAAATACTTCCAGAGATATATATGTAATATGAAAATTCCAATTTGTATGGGAGGGGCCTTGAGTTACCAGACTTACTTTCAGTCTAAGACCATCCTTCCGAAATCCGTAGTAAGTGTACTAAATTTCGTTCTGATCGGAAAACCGGTTAAGGAAGTAGCCTATTTTTCAATCCAGGTCATAAACCATCTTTGAGCAAAATTTCATTTTCAAACAGGTGGAAATTCTTAAAAAAAGTAGCCTATTTTCCAGTCTAGGTCATACGCTATCTGTGTGTAAACTTTCATGCAAATCAGTTCAGTCATTTACGCGTATTAATTTAATTAAACTTTCCTAATACGTGATAACTCTTAAAGTAGTAGCCTATTTTCCAACATAGGTCATAAGCTATCTCTGTGCGAAATGTCATGCAAATCTGTTCAGTCGTTTCCGCGTATTAATTTAATTAAACTTTTTTAACAGGTGGCAACTCTTCCAAAAAATTAGCCATTTCCCACTGTAGGTCATAAGCTATCTGTTTGCAAAATTTCATGCAAATCCATTCAGTCGTTTCCGCGTATTAATTTAATTAAACTTTTTTAACAGGTGGCAACTCTTAAAAAATAGCCTATTAACCAATCTGGCCCATAAGCTATCTGCGTACAAAATTTCATGCAAATACGTTCAGTCGTTTCCGCGTGATGATTTCCCAAAAATCCTAACATACAAACTTTCACATTTATAATATTAGTAAGATTATTACAAATAAAAAACATTAAAGCGAACTCGGTTATAGTATCGTTATTTATATGTTCGAACGCCTCGTATATTCGTGCTAAAGTTGCCTTTGCCTGCAACATCTTTTTATATCTTTTCTATTTACGTATCTTTACTGAAATAATTGTGTTGATGTATATTTTCGCAAAACCGTGAACATCGTTAATGAAACCTTCGAGTAATCCCGCCTGCGTGAAATCTGCCGGAGAAACACCTCGTTATAACCTTCGTAATAGAAGACACGTGTCGAACATTTTCGAAGCTAAAATGACCGAAAACAATAGTGGACGGAGTTCCTGTAGCGACGACGAAAACGATCGCACAGTAGTTCAACAAGACGAAGTGACTGAGGCGTTACGCGAGCAAATAAAAGGCTTACAAAACTCGCTAGCCTCGTCGGAGAAGGAAAGGGCCCAGTATATGGCACAGGAGCATAGATTGGCATGAGCCAATCCCTGAAGACATCTATAAGAAATGGCTGCAATGGTACAAAACGTTAAACAACATCGAAAATTTTAAAATGCCAAGATGCTATGGAATACAATTTTTGAATCCGAATGCCGACATACAACTACATGTATTTGTTGATGCGAGTGAGATCGCATTTGCTGCCGTTGCCTTTTGGCGAATTCACTACGCAAATGATACAGACGACGTATTCGCTGTGGGTCGATCCCGGTGCAGCCCGCTGAAGCCATTGTCCATTCCAAGACTTGAGCTACAATCAGCCGTCTTGGGCATAAGATTGAAGGAAGCTGTCATCAACAATCATGACGTGCAGCCACACAAGGTAATATTCTGGTCAGACTCGAAGATAGTTCTTCAGTGGATAAGGTCCGACGCCAGGTGCTACAAGCAGTTCGTAGCGCACCGTATAGCTGAAATCCTGCAATCTTCCGAAGCCAGCCAGTGGAGGTGGGTGCCAGGTAAGGACAACCCAGCCGACGATGCAACGCGTATAAAAACCTTTTTCCAAAATTGTAAGTGGTTAAATGGTCCACCCTTTTTGAAATTGCCTGAAAACAAATGGCCAGCTATGCCAATCCATTATAATCATAAGTATCAAATTTACTCAGACAAGATAGAACCAATTCAAAAACAATTCTTACTTTTTGCTTTAAGAAATGTCCGTGGGGATTCTCAATATAACCTTCCACCTTATACGAGCCGATTAAAACTTATTAATCTTCC
>NW_016160385.1:29041-65525 GCF_001687245.7 Rhagoletis zephyria
CGAATGCCAAGAAGAGAGACGCTCCAAGCAAATATATTCAGTAGCATTTGCAGATATGCTTATTCCATTTAACAAGTATTCAAATTATTATAAGTTCTTAAGGGTAATGACATGGGTACGATATGCCATAATGAAATTTCGTAAGGTCCCCGTTGGCAACAATGCGAATACTAATTACCGCGAATGGAATTAAGCAAACTGAATTGCTGATATGCCTGTTGGTGCAACAAGAAGTTTTTTTCAACGAAATTGAGTCTTTGCGCAAAGGTGCGCCAATTAAGAAATCCAGCAGTCTCTTTAAGCTGAGCCCAATGTTGGACAATGAGGGCATTCTGAGATTAGGGGGCCGGATAGACTACGCCGAATGCATCCCTATGTGAACGAAGCGGCCGCTTATATTGCCAAGGGGTCATCCTATATCGCGACTCATAGCCAAGCACTATCACGAAATTTTCCATCACCAAAATTTTGAAGCTGCAATGTGCGCCATACGTCGGAAGTTTTGGATTCCGAGTGCGCGCCGATTATTGACGTAAATTAAAGCTGAATGCCAAATATGCACAAATTTATCCGCTGTTCCCGAAACGCCACTTATGGGCCAAATACCCTGCCACCGAATCACGCCGTTCGTGCGCCCGTTCACATATTCGGGTGTTGACTACTTCGGGCCTGTGCTAGTAGCCATAGGCCGTCGTCAAGAAAAACGTTGGGTTGCACTTTTGACGTGCCTAACTATTAGAGCCATTCATTTGGAAGTAGCTAGGGACTTGTCAACAGATGCTGCCATTATTGTCTGCCGCAACTTCATAAACCGGAGAGGTGTACTGGTGCGGCACAGAAGCGATATGGGAACTAATTTTGTCGGCGCAAGCAAAGAAGATTGGGTAAGCGTTCAAAGTGGTATGCAATCAGAGTGTGATCGTCGAGGTGTAGAGTGGGTGTTCAATGCGCCTGCCAACCCATCTGCTGGTGGCGTATGGGAAAGAATGGTCAGAAGCGTAAAACGAGTTTTGATGTTCACACTTAAGGAGCGAGCGCCACAGTTGGAGACGTTACACAGTCTCCTGATTGAAGCAGAAAATTTTATAAATTCGCGCCCATTGACACACGTGCCGATAGAAAGTACAGACGCCGAACCTCTGACGCCCAATCACCTTTTGTTAGGCTGCGCGAATGAAGTTCAAACTCCTGCGGTGTCAGAGAAAATATGTCTACGAAAGCGGTGGCATATAGTGCAGCAACTGAAACAGACCTTTTGGAAGAGGTGGATACTCGAGTATCTCCCCACCCTAACCCGGCGTGCGAAATGGTTTAGGAGCCTCAGATGGTCAGGTCAGATCTGTTTTAGTCAAGACGTCAACAGGTATTCTGCGTAAGCATGGGTAGCACTGCGCTGCGCAGCGCAATTGTGTTAACACCGTAGCCGGAGTTGCTGCGCCAACACCAGTATATGGAAAGCGCCAGCGCCATTAACACCAAGCAACGCAATTCGCCTTAACTCTTTGAAAATTTACACGTACTTTGGTTTTGCTTTTGAGCATTGAGAACGCAAATTTAAATCTTTTACTCAAGAATGATGAGAATATCGTGGCATTTACAACATTCCTAGCAATTAAATTCGGGTGGCGGTACAAGCGTTGCTCACCGCCGAAAATTATAGAAATAATAGATATGACACCACTGTATGGTGCACTACACTGTATGACGATGGGTACTGTGGTGACACTCAGATGGCGCCGTGTTCAATTCAGTACACTGCGCTGTTGGGCTGAGTTAGTACGCTGACACCGCAGGTGGCGCTGGCGTTATTGAGCTAGCGCCAAAAAAATTGCGCTATTACCCATGGCTAATTCTGCGGAGACCAGCGTCCAAAATTTCGGTACTTGACGTTCGTAGTGATTCTCTCACCAGTGATGCGAATCACGGGCGGGAGGATGTTACTGATTAAAGCATTATACAAAAGAAATTGTTTCGTTATATTTCTACTAAAAAATACAACCGTGCCTAAAATATAAACGCCTTTGAATTGACCGAAGCGTGCCCTCGGAGTTCAGTTACTTACGAGAATTCAAACGCGTACGAGGCACGAAAAGATATAAAAACCTCTTACTTTAACTTTTATCGAAGTATTATTACAAATAAAAACATTAAAGCGAACTCGGTTACAGTGTCGTTATTTATATTTTCGAACGCCTCGTATATTCGTGCTAAAGTTGCTTTTGCCTGCAACATACGCTATCAAAATTTGTTTTTTCTTCCCTAAATTAAGAAATACCTGTAATAAAAAGAAAAAATTCTTTCCGTGGCAAAAACGAGTTTAGAGGTCATGAAGAAGCAGTTATGTGAAGATAGTGAAACTGATGATGTAGCAAATCCTGAGTTGATCATCATTCCTCCCGAGCTAGACCCACTAACTGTCTCAGAAGAATTTGATGAGGATAATTTAGAGGAGTGCAATGGGGTATAGTCATTGCGCTGGGTATGCAGTTACAGTTGCATGGCTATACTCAATCCCGACTCTTACGTCCTCGTTCGCGCACTCTGGGCAACGTGAGCAACCCATGTGCGAGATGCGGTAACAAATCCGAGTGGAGCCTTGGGTCACGGCAGAAAGAGAGGGAGCTTCGGTGGGGCTCACTGAAGTCTGCAGCGTCTGTTCACCAGTAGGTGCGGCTGCAAGCGGGTGTCTGCTTGGAGCAAGCGGCTCGCTATATAAACGTGTATTTGGTTGCGAAACCACCCCCGTCCCAGCAATGGGTTACACTTTCCAGCCGCAGGCAAATGCTTGGTACAATTTTTATAGTTAAATAACTCATAGGCTCAATTTCAAGTCCGCTTCTTCTGGGCGAAGTTAGCTTTAATGTTCCCTGCCGGGTATCAAGACACTTTTGCCCCCTATTTCTGAAAGCTTGTAAAACTAAGTTTGAATTGCACGACCCACTCCGTTGCTTATGCCAGGATTTTAACTCTCATTCCAGCACGTTTGATATATCAGATCCGCTTTTCAGCATTAAGAAATCGATACTGTCCTCTCTCAATAAATGAATCATTAAAATAAAGACATAAAATCGGCTGATGAATTTAGTTCTGTAGCTGAACAGTTTTAGATCTCGACACTTAACAAACTCCTGCCTATCGTGACTCGGCGCAATAATTGAAAATACTGGTTCCGTACGTCATGCGGACTGCGCCCCTCGTGCGGATGGACGGGAATGGAGGGTAAAAACCGTTGGGATTATTATTATTATTTTTAATTCCCGCGCGTTCTGACGTTAAGAAACCCGATAAACTGCCCATTGTTGGTAATTTACATTCACTTCGCTGGTGGTGCTGATACACGAACATACCCTTCTATTGATGGTACTAGTGGCGATGCGCATTCTTGTGGGTCTGGTGCTGTTACTCATCACCAGAATACTGCTGTTAATCCATCGCCAAACTCTCTGAGCAACAGTAATAATAAGGGTATTATAGAAGGCTTGCACGATGCGCGGATTGCACGAATTGCAAAAATACTATTCCAAATTTCGAAGAGTACGAGAGCACCCCATTGCAAAGTGGAAGCATGCGTGGGTAGCAAGCTGCGAAATTATGTATCAAATACAATAACAAGAGACAGCAAAAAAATGAAGTGAGCGAGATGAGGGGGATGAGAGAAATATGTGGCAATTCCAACAACAAAACAACTAGTACAGGGTCACATTTATCTTGCTATGCTATTTTGCAAATATATACATGGGTTTCCACGTTGCATATATTGCAGCGATAGGAAATGTTGTTTCCCATGTATTTTGTTGTTGTGTGTTTGCAAGTTATGCAATCCATGCAATCCGTGCTACGTGCATTGGCTTTGTAAAATTTGGAGAATACCCCTATTGTGAATTTGTCCTCTGGTGCTGATCTTGATGCAGGCAGTGCTGCTGCTGGATTTGTTGCTGCCAATACTAAGGTGCGTAAAGTTAAGGTTGGCCTAATTCCCGCGCGTTCTGATGCCAAGCAATCCGATAAACTGCCCATTGCTGGTAATGTACATTCGCCTCGCTCGACACCTGCTGCTGCTGCTGGCGACGTTACTGGTGGTGCTGATGCACGAACATACCCGGCTATTGCTGGTGCCAGTGGCAGTTCGCATTCTTGTGGGTCTGGTGCTGTTACACCTGCTGCTGCTGCTGGAGACGTTGCTGGTGGTGCTGCTGCACGAACTTTCCCTGCTATCGCTGGTACCAGTGGTGGAGCGCATTCTCATGGGATCAACTTGCCGGATGATTCTGCTACTGCCTTAGCGGCGCTGCCTAGACCTCGCACATCATTCAACATTGTTGGCTGCAACTCCTGTTCAGATTTAGGGGATGCTCGAATGAAATAACTTCATCTTTCTTCGTTCCAGTCTACTGTCTAATATTATCGACTATGTCGTACAGCACGCGGGAATTAATAGGAACCAGCTTGTTTGCTACAAACTAATTAAAAAAAAATTCGCCCAAAAACGCTGTCAAATGGATAAATTTCAAACTTGGAATTTCGTCTGCACTATTCGTTAAGCTGATTTCCTCTGATCTGCGGCCGGCTGGCGTTAATGTTGGCCCGTTCCATTTTTCCCCAAGGAGGGCCGTAAGGAACTCAGTTAGCTCCACTACGCAACAAGCCAGTTCAGATATTCCTAAGAATCGTAATAATTTAAGAATATATTTTCAAAATATCTCCGGACTAAGAACCAAATCTGATCTGGTTATGTCATTCAGCTCCCAACCGGATTTTGATATTTTCGTTATTGTTGAAACATGGCTTACTGCTGATTTTTTCGACGCGGAATTTTTCGACCTCATGCTCCTTGTTGTCTTCCGGAAAGATAGAGACGCTGCTAAGACTGGTCGCTCCAGGGGCGGAGGCGTCTTGATTGCAGTGAATGAAAACTCCGCGCTTCATTGATCAACCGGAATAATATTGACTGTGTTGCTGGGTCATCAATTTCTGGTTCTTTGTTTCTATTTGCTTCGTATATTCCACCAAATAGTGTGGATAGCCAATAAAGGGCACATGCTGATAACATTATATATTTTGTTCACAATACGATGGGGGGTAATTTTATTTGTGTATTCGGCGATTTTAATATTAGTAATGTTAAGTGGTCCCATAGTTATACTACCAATGGGCTTATTCCTAATAATCTATCTTCCTTTCATGAATCTTATCTTATTGATAATTTACTTAGTCTTAACTTATCGCAAATTAATAATTTAATAATGTAAACGAGCTCGATAGAATTTTAGATTTAATTTTCATTTTCCAAATGTCTTGTCCCAATTACAGCAGCATGTCTGCATCATGTTACGCTCATTCCTAAGATGGAATTTTATCATTTTGCACCGATTACTATAGGTACTAGTAATATTGCCTTCAATTACGCTCGCTGTGACTTTGAAGGCGTTAACAATTTATTCGCAGATTTGAACTGGTCCGACTTGCTCGATGATTTGGATGCCGACAACTGCTTTAACACCTTCAAGACAATTTTGTTTGACATTTGTTCAGACAACATTCCCACCGTCAAAAGTAAGCCATATAAACTACCTTGGTATAATTCTCGATAAAAGAAGCTCAAAAATCAGCGAAATAAATATTACAAGTACAAATCAACCAATAGTCCGTGTTACTACTCAATGTACAAGCGTTTTTTAAAAGAGTTTAACTGCCTTGAGAAGTTTCTCCACAAAAATTATGTCCTTAGTTTCGAACTTAATATTAAATCTAACCCCAAAGTATTCTGGAATTTTGTAAAATCTAAAAAATCATGCTCTATTCCATATTCAGTTTTCCTTAATAATAAATCTGCGGATACTCCCGTTGATGTTGCTAATCTGTTCGCTGATTTCTTCAAATCTAACTTCGCGTGTAATTTAGACACAAATCTTGATATTGAACCTGCATCTGATGTTAGTTCCTCATGTGGCTTTGGTTCCCTATACCTCTCATACGATGATGTAGCGAAAGGTGTTGATGATCTGAAGACTTCCGCAAGAACTGACATTGATGGAGTATCCGCACTTTTATTCAAAACCGTTCAGCACTGATCCTTCCATTAAAACTTATCTTTAACAAGCCTCTTTCTACTGGGTATTTTTAGATGCTTGGAAATTGGCCTCTATAACTCCAATTACTAAAAGCGGAAATAAAAACGATATTAGTAACTATAGACCGATTTCTAAACTGTCTACCTTGTCTAAACTGTTCGTATGCATCATTAAGGATAAAATGTATTTCTCGGTTAAGAGCCTTATTTGCCCAAGCCAACATAGTTTTGTACCTGGTTATATTTGACACCAAGGTCTCCTTTAATGGCCACATCGATTTCATCATTTCTAAATCATATGCTATGCTTGGCTTCGCCAGGAGGAATAGTGCTGAGTTCTCTAATCTATATACCTTAAAACTGTTATATACATACGTCGTTCGTGCGCTCCCATCTGGAGTATGCTGCTTTTATCTGGCGTCTGTCCCATCAAATTAAGATTGACAGGATCGAGCGCGTTCAAAAGGTGTTCCTTAAATACGCTTTACAATCCTTACGTTTCTCTGACCCGATTCCTTCCTATAGCGATCGCTCATTGCTCATTAGTTTAAAATCGTTGGATAAAAGGAGGTCTGTCCTTTCCTTAACTTTTGTGTTGGGCATTATTCTAGGAACTGTTTGAGCCAAAATGTAATGTAACTGTCCGCGTTTTGGGCCATATGTAAATACTTAAATCAACTAATGCTTGAAATAAAATACTGGCGAACGGCAAACTTCGCCGAATTGGGCGATGCTGTCGTTCACCGTTCGCCCAGCTGTTTCGCCTACTTAAACAGAATTAGAGCGGTAGCGAAAATAGCTGGTACCATTTGGCCGCCTTTATAATTTGGGTGACCATATTTAGAAAAAACTAAACCATATTTATAAATGAGGAAATGATAACAAATATAAATGTAAAACAAAGAGATATTATTATAGAGTATTTTATTTCAAGCCAGATTTAACGAATCCACAACTATATTTTTCAAATAACAAAAATAATTCGTGTTTCTGTTGTTAATTCTAAAACTTTTGAAAGCAAAAAATAAATACGGCCACCTTTGGCACGTACAGCTGGCATCGCCCAGCAGGGCGATAGAAATAAATCTATCGCCATGATACGCCGCCGAGCGAACTTCGCATTTCGCTTTGGCTGTGTTCAATTTCATATGCTTGCGGGTGTTCTAATTTTAACAGCGCGAATTTCGCTGTGGTGAGTTCGCCGTTCGCCGGAATTTTATTTCAGGTATAAAGCTTCATTTAGGGCCGGTTACTCAATGTCTGGTTAACACTAATCTCCGGTTAAACATAGTTATCGACGTTACCGACTCCTTGTTGTATGCATGGAGTCGAAGACGTCGATAACGATGTTTAACCGCAGATTAGTGTTAACCAGACATTGAGTAACCGGCCCTTAGAGCTGTAAAAGTAACGAAAATTTGGATACCCGTATGTATTCGTTACTAATCCAATCAACACTTGTATCTTTCGTATCGTTATTTTTGATACAAGCACTTGTACCTCACACTAATTATCACAAAGAATCTTGCAGCGTAAGGAAATGTTCGTTCGCACATATGCATTCATGTACATATATACATATGTATACACGCAACATTCTCTTGTATCGATTCGAACAATTTGATACAATCAAGCACTTGTATCGCAACGAATCTCCTAGCGCAGTGTTTTTTTAATCTTTTGAATACGCGACCCCTCTGCAAGTTAAAAAATTCTAGCAACCCCCTATTGCCATAAACAAACAAAAGACTACTTTTTTAATATTCTTTCTTTGGGGATCTACATATCTGTGCTGATAAGCAATAACCGCCTAAGTCGACTTAAGAAATAAATGAGTTATACATATATGCTATCGTAATCTGCAACCACTATCCCATGCGTCTTAAGATCCCCATCTCGACAGCTGGGTTATTTAAAACGATATAGACGAAAACATTTTGGTTTCCCCATAAGGCTTACATTACAATCCAAATGTTTATAACCTTTTACTCGAATTCACGTTTTCGACTTAGGTGGTTTTTGCTTATGACCAAATACATATTGATTGAAAAAGGCAACGCAAGCGTACATACCGACATATGTAATTCTTATTGGCTCTTAAATTTAGCATTTCTTACTGATATTTCAGCCACCTAAATAATTTAAACAAGAACCTCCAAAGAAAAGAAGAAAATATTTTAACACTTCTTACCTATGTGAACTGCCTCCCCTTTAGTGGTGGGCATTAAAATAAAAAAGAGAAATAAGATTCAACTAGAAAATGATTTGATTGTTAATATCTCAAAAATAGAACCACGCCTTGACAGCAGTTTTAGAGAGATTCCAAGTTTTCGCTTTTATGCATTTTTCCCATGGATGCAAATGTATGACACCGTCAGCAAAAAATGCTAAATTAAAGCTCAATTGAAGGCCTATTTTAAAGTAAAACGAGCTCATTTGGGTGAAAAGCCTATTAATTGGTGTAACCCTAAACTAAAATACGACAAATTGACAGATCTGGCCCGCATAATTTGAGCGCTCCATCCGCCAGCGCTCCAAGTGAGCAATTGTTCAGTGCAGCCGACCTTATATACGAGCCTCTAACAAATCGTCTCATGGGAGAAAAGGCAGCAAAATTACCTTTTTTGAAATATAATATGCCCCTTTAGAATATAAAAACGACGACTTAAGCTGATTATAGCTTTTTCTACCCGAGCGCACTTGTGCACTTTGTTCGCATAACGGTTGTTTGTAACAGCCAAAACGAATTGAGATAGATATGGACAAATCTTACTAATATTATAAATGTGAAGGTTTGTATGTTTGGATGTTTGGCAAATCATNATCAATTTCTACCAAACTCGGTGCACTTAATAACCTTGGTACGAAAAAGCAATTTGTTGAAAATGATTCAAATCGGACTAAAGTTACGAAAACTCCGATATTTCAATGAGGACGCTAATTTACTCCGAGTTAACAGTTACAACAATCTCCTAACAATAAATAAGACTGCTATAGACTTTTAGGAATAGGGCGTAGCACCGCACCGAGGTGTACCTCGGTAAGCACTTAATCGATTTGTGCCTAACTACGTTCAATTATATCATTAAGTCTAACTCTGCATATTATAGGAAACGTTTGAAATCGGGTAAATATCCCTACTTATCACGCAAAGGTAGTTCAGGGAAAGTTGAACCGACGCTATTTGATACCTGCNGCTACTTCCTTAACCGGTTTTCCGATCAGAACGAAATTTAGTACACTTACTACGGATTTCGGAAGGATGGTCTTAGACTGAAAGTAAGTCTGGTAACTCAAGGCCCCTCCCATACAAATTGGAATTTTCATATTACATATATATCTCTGGAAGTATTTGTGGGGGAGAACTGAAACTTGGTATTGTGATATGTATGTGAAATCAATGTTGGCATTAATCGATTGATGTTTTAATCAGTTAGTTAATTCGATTAAATTCAATCTGATTACAGTTAATCATGATTAATTTTAATCTGACTAAACAGTTAATCATAACTGCGATTAAAAAATTAATTTTTAATCATTAACTCTTAATTTGATCAAGTAGAAAATGGGCGAAGTCGGTCTGGAACCACGCCCACTTCCCAAATAACGGTATTTTCGAAAAATGCAAAAACTGCGATATTTCAGTAAATATTAGATGGAAATTGTTGAAAATGAGTATGCGGAGTAGAATTGTGGTAAAAACAACATTATTATGAAACTTTTGGAAAATGGGCGTGGCACCGCCCACTTATGTTGAAATGCTGTATCTCTGTAGGCGCTTAACCAATCCCTACCAAACTCGGTACGAGGTTTGGGTAGGGTCTAGCTAAGATATATGTTGAAAATCTTTGAAATCGGTGAAATCCACGCCCACCTGCCATATAACGGTAATTTACAGAAACACGAAAGTTGCGATAAATCAGTAACTACTGGAGCTAATTCACTTAAAATCGATGATTGCAATAACCACTTAGCATAAAATTAGGATATTCTAAAAATGTGTATCTCGGTAGCCGATTTATCAATTTCTACCAAACTCGGTGCACTTAATAACCTTGGTACGAAAAAGCAATTTGTTGAAAATGATTCAAATCGGACTAAAGTTACGAAAACTCCGATATTTCAATGAGGACGCTAATTTACTCCGAGTTAACAGTTACAACAATCTCCTAACAATAAATAAGACTGCTATAGACTTTTAGGAATAGGGCGTAGCACCGCACCGAGGTGTACCTCGGTAAGCACTTAATCGATTTGTGCCTAACTACGTTCAATTATATCATTAAGTCTAACTCTGCATATTATAGGAAACGTTTGAAATCGGGTAAATATCCCTACTTATCACGCAAAGGTAGTTCAGGGAAAGTTGAACCGACGCTATTTGATACCTGCGCCGGGTATATAAAGTTCGGTTTCGCCTGAACTTATACTTCTTTACTTGTTTAATGTTATTCCTAACATCCTGCATTTATACCAAAAATTTCTCTGATTTGCTGTTTTAATAACGATCAGAGTGTCCAGATTGTTTAAAAGAAGCGCAGTTTATGAAAAAAAAATTGGCAATTTTTGGCGAAAATCGCCAATTTTTTTTAAATAAAATTCATGAAATCGATTTAACAAATCTTTTATTTTAAAAATTAGATCTTGTTAAAACTAAAAACTAATATAATAACCGGTCTATAATTGGCGACGTTATTTTTATTACCGCTTTTGAAAATTGGTGTTATGGAGGCCCTTTTCCAGTCAACAATAAACTCACCGGATGATAACGACTTATTGAAAATTAATGTTAAAGGTTCAATAAGTGAAGGACATCGGTTAAAGAGAATAGCTGAAACACCGTCAACATCAATTTTTTTTGATTTTTTTAAGGATTCGATGCCCTTGCTAACGACTTCAGTAGATACAGTGAGCGAACCAAAGGCAAAAACTGAGTCAGAGATGGAACTACTATCAATAAAAGGATGNAATTTACAGAAACACGAAAGTTGCGATAAATCAGTAACTACTGGAGCTAATTCACTTAAAATCGATGATTGCAATAACCACTTAGCATAAAATTAGGATATTCTAAAAATGTGTATCTCGGTAGCCGATTTATCAATTTCTACCAAACTCGGTGCACTTAATAACCTTGGTACGAAAAAGCAATTTGTTGAAAATGATTCAAATCGGACTAAAGTTACGAAAACTCCGATATTTCAATGAGGACGCTAATTTACTCCGAGTTAACAGTTACAACAATCTCCTAACAATAAATAAGACTGCTATAGACTTTTAGGAATAGGGCGTAGCACCGCACCGAGGTGTACCTCGGTAAGCACTTAATCGATTTGTGCCTAACTACGTTCAATTATATCATTAAGTCTAACTCTGCATATTATAGGAAACGTTTGAAATCGGGTAAATATCCCTACTTATCACGCAAAGGTAGTTCAGGGAAAGTTGAACCGACGCTATTTGATACCTGCGCCGGGTATATAAAGTTCGGTTTCGCCTGAACTTATACTTCTTTACTTGTTTAATGTTATTCCTAACATCCTGCATTTATACCAAAAATTTCTCTGATTTGCTGTTTTAATAACGATCAGAGTGTCCAGATTGTTTAAAAGAAGCGCAGTTTATGAAAAAAAAATTGGCAATTTTTGGCGAAAATCGCCAATTTTTTTTAAATAAAATTCATGAAATCGATTTAACAAATCTTTTATTTTAAAAATTAGATCTTGTTAAAACTAAAAACTAATATAATAACCGGTCTATAATTGGCGACGTTATTTTTATTACCGCTTTTGAAAATTGGTGTTATGGAGGCCCTTTTCCAGTCAACAATAAACTCACCGGATGATAACGACTTATTGAAAATTAATGTTAAAGGTTCAATAAGTGAAGGACATCGGTTAAAGAGAATAGCTGAAACACCGTCAACATCAATTTTTTTTGATTTTTTTAAGGATTCGATGCCCTTGCTAACGTCTTCAGTAGATACAGTGAGCGAACCAAAGGCAAAAACTGAGTCAGAGATGGAACTACTATCAATAAAAGGATCAGAGTCCGCAATAAAATTGGAGCGAAAAAACTCAGCGAAGAGGTTCGCAGCTTCCTCCCGAGATTCCGCTTGCTTTTCATTGTAAAAAACCGAGGATGGAATATTTGAATTTCCTTTTTTAGATTTAATATAGCTCCAGAAAGCAGTCGGGTTGCTTTTAATGTTAGCTTCATAATTATTAATGTATTTTTTATAATGGTGGCAGTCGAGATCATTGAATTTTCTTAAGTAGTACTGGTATCGGTTATAGTAGTATTGCATCTTAGTTTGAATTGCTTGTGAAATTTATTCTTCAAATTCTTGAGGTATTTTAATCTTTTGGTGTACCAAGGCAATTTATAAACTTTCCTTTGGCGGATAGGAATAAGATCTACGCACGCATCATATACACATGATTTGAAGAAGCTAAATGCTTTAGCGGTATCCATGCTAGTAAGCAAGCCCGACCAGTCATACCCCGCCAATAGTGAATCTAAATGATTAAAATTACATTGGTAATAATTAAACATTGGGCGGCAGCTATCAGGTGGAACTATAAAACATTCATAAAATTGTATACCTATTACTATTGGAATGTGATACACATTCCCTGTAGAAATTGGGGAACTACATTCAGACAATTGGTAGTTCAGATTATTGCTTAAAAAGATTAAATCTAAAAGACGATTAAGCTTATTAAAATAACCGTTAATTTGTTATAGTCCAATACTTAAAAAGCTATCAGTAAGATAAAGTTCACAATCATTAGAAACATTTACTGGAGTTAAAGAAAAGGAATTATTTAAATAACGCCAACTAATATTGCTTAAATTAAAATCTCCGAGAACGCATAAATGATGATCTGCGATNAGATTAAATCTAAAAGACGATTAAGCTTATTAAAATAACCGTTAATTTGTTATAGTCCAATACTTAAAAAGCTATCAGTAAGATAAAGTTCACAATCATTAGAAACATTTACTGGAGTTAAAGAAAAGGAATTTTTAAATAACGCCAACTAATATTGCTTAAATTAAAATATCCGAGAACACATAAATGATGATCTGCGAATTTAGAACTTAGAGAAATTACGTTATCAACATGAGATGAATATATCGCATCGTTACTATTCGGTGGAATATATGAAGCACATATGAAAATTTGATCAGAAGAACTCCGCACATTAACGCATAGCTGGTCGAGGATAGAGTCCATATTTTGAAGTTGAACTAACGTTGAGATATATTTGCGCTGAACAGCAATTAAAACTCCACCCCCTCTAATACAACCAGTTCTCACTCCATCTCTATCTTTTCGAAAGACATTGTAGAGGTTTGCGTCGAAAAACTCCGAATCAAAAAAATTGGAATTTAACCAGCTTTCAATTATGACAAATATATCATATTCTAAATGCGAGCTTAGCCTGCGAACCAGATCCGCTTTAGTTCTCATACCGGATACGTTGTGAAAGTAAATTTTCAACGAATTAAAAGATGGATTAATAGATTTCTCCACTGTTAAGTTTGCGCTTACTGACCTCCTTTCCGTTGAAAAAACCGAAAAGGGCGCACGGGGTCATTAGCAGGCCAGATCTCAGGCAAGAGAAGCTTGTCGTAAACTTTATCACTTACACCCAATTTAAAGTTAACGCTTTTTAACGAGTCAGTATGTGCATCTTTCTTAACGAGTTTATAGCAGGCTAAAAGTTGTTTATCAATCCCAGAGTGTCTCACAACATAGTCCATAATGTCACTAGATTCGACCGATGGCATAAAAGACTATAGGTGAAGCCACTTCAACTGATCAGCAACCTTCAGATCGTTATTCGCATTTGAGCCAACTAAACATACAGTGTTACCAGCAACATTATCTTTACTGAATGTATACGCAGCAACAGAGCTATTCTTATTCGAAGTAGCAGTGTTAGAACCGAAGCGTTCGATGTTAAGCGCAGCCATATCAACAGGAGAGTCAGAACCAGGCGATGCAATAATATCAGCAGCATAATGTTTGTTGAGTGCTGCCGCAGCAATACCAGCGTAGTTCATAGGCTTCGCCATTATAGTCTTATTATTGGCAGCAGTACTATAAGCATTGTTAAAAGACGAAGCAGAGCGAGTAATACCAGACGACGAGCATCCCACTTGAGCCGAATGCGATGAATATAGCCGAGTCAACAGCAGCAGAAGACGAATAATCACCATTTGTGAGAGGAGCAATGTTATTTTTATTTATTATGCATTTACAATGGGATGCATTGCGACGAAGTTCAGTGACTTCAGCAGAAAGCGAGACAAGAGCGGGAACAACATCATTAGCAAGCAATTCACGAACGACTGTTAACTCAGCATGCAATTTAACAGATTCATATTTTAACAGCTGCTTGTCTACTTGAAGAGCATTTATAACTGCAGATACCCGCACTTGATCAGATCTCATGGCTATGATTTCACTAAGTAGTCCCCTTTCAGACACGTCAAGTCTTGCTTTTAAGTCTGCTCGTTCGTTGGCGAAGGAGGTGGGAAGAGAGGGGAAGAGTACAGATACCTCCGTACCGTCAATTCGTTTCAAGTTTTCTTGTCTCTTTTGATCTTTTCGTTGCTTCCCATTTAAGAACCAAGGACTTGAATTCAATTAAAGTTGACGCGTGAACGAAAAAAATTGCTTTCAAGACTTGACGTGTCTGAAAGAGGACGTGTAGTCGATAAAGAGACGTTTGGTGAAGAAATTCGTTGCTTTTTCACATTATCATTATTATTGCGCGGCCTTTGCGCGGCTTGCATGTTATTAACAGGGATGTCGTTTGGATCTAAATAGATCCAATTGGATACATTTTTAGACGAGTTTTTGCGGGATACTTATTTTTTCCGGTCAGTATNTTTTTAAATAGGCCAAAATTTTATATTTCCTATAAAGTTTTTTTCGTTCAAAAATCGATTTTCATTAAAGATGGTAGAAAGCATTACGTTTTCTAAACGTATAAAGAATCGCTACTTAAGCGTGAAATTAAAGCATTTTATTTCTTGTGAACGAAGCAATGAACATATGAAGAGATCTCTCCAAAATAGGTATAAGCGCAATTGCTTTAATTAGCTTAAAAGGATGCTTTACGCAAGATCTTAATATACATATCGTCGTTTAAAGTACAAAACCGCGTATCAACAAAATGCAAAACCGCGTATCAAGATAATGCAAAACCGCGTATGTGACGTTGCATACATTATTTTTTAGAGAGTAAAAACACTTATATTTCAAAATGGTTCTCTTTTTTATAAAGCAATCGCATTTCTGGCTAGTATATTTCAGGACGAATGGATACGGATTGAGCCAAGAGCTTGTGTGAGCAAATCCAATTTTCGGCAGCAAATGTCAGTTACGCGGTTTTGCAGAATGACGATAGGCGGTTTTGTACTTTAAATGACGATATATATAAAGTAAATTGTACTCTTTCTGTAGTAATATCTTTCATATCACATATTTTCATTTGTTAATTAAAAAAAAAGAACATTTCAATGTAGTTTAAAAAACTAAATTTGACTTATTTAAGGAAACTTTTATGAATTTTACTGAAAAGACTTTAAATACACTAAAAAAATTTTGTTTATTTGCGCATATGGAGAGAAGTAACCAGTTTCCTCTTTTAATGTGTGCAAATTTGCATGCGGTGTAATAAAATTAATCATTGTCTGTTTACTTTTACGTAACGAATTGGTCGGAAGAGCAAAATTACACATAAAATGTTTAAAATAAAGTAATGTTTACTATTAGTAGGAAATGTATTTGTAGTATGAAAATCTTTGCAATTTTAAACGTTCTGTATATGTGTATTTATGTGTATATCTTAAAGATCTCAAGTTCAAAATCAAATACTGAACAACCTATACGTATATATATACAGATTCTTGTTGAAAAATAGACACTTTTCAGTAGAAGTTTTACATGCTCTTTTTAGAGTGTACTTGCTATTTATTATATTTACTTTGCAAAATAATTATGCACAAAAAATGTACTTTATAAATTGAAATTACAAATGTTTGATTTTATGCACATGTATTCCTAGTCCTCAGGATGGGTTAAATTATGTCTTTTTCATGAAAATGTTTGGTTTTCTTACAAATTATGAGATGTATATGTAAAAAAAGAAAATTGGAAACATTTGGATACATTTTCGGCTTGGTCAGGGATACATTT
This sequence comes from Rhagoletis zephyria, assembly GCF_001687245.7. Lineage (NCBI taxonomy): Eukaryota > Metazoa > Arthropoda > Insecta > Diptera > Tephritidae > Rhagoletis > Rhagoletis zephyria. The sequence continues at coordinate 45,328 of NW_016160385.1, forward strand.
TCTTGAGACGGCGCGGCAACACTGGTTATTATCTTCAACTTGTTCTGAACTTTTATTAACACTAACATTCTCTTCTCGACTAACGGAGGGAGAAGGAGTGCGCAATGATTTTCGGCGAACATCCGCACACACTTTGCATACGTATTTGTTGTTAGAGTTAGTTAAGAATTCCAAGTCAGCAGGGAAAACATTAACACAATCCAAGTGGTAAAATTCATTGCATTTAACGCATTGAATTTTAGCTGTGGTCGATCGTTCCACCTTTTACCCGCACACGGCATTTTAAATGCTTGTATAAAATTTTATTTCACTTCAAAAAGTCACTATCTCAGTCAAATTGTTAATTTGCCCAGAACGGCTCATTTCAGAGAAAAATAACTTTAGTACACGGAGCTTAGCAAAAATACGTCTGCTCAACACGACGTTTAACGCAGTATATGTATATTGTTATAAGGCCATAAAATAACAAAAACAAATTTTTTTATTTATTTATTTCAGTCTTGGAATATAGATTATTCTTACAGACTACTCAGCTAACACTAATAAAGTGAAATCAATGTCTAAAGCAGTGAAGACTAAGTTAAGTTCCGCACAGGTTCTAGAGATCGGAGCTTTGGCACCATAACTGCTTCTAGAGAAACCTATTTTAAAGAAATCCCTATGGCGGAGGATTCTAGAGGGAATATTAAATGCTTAAATCTTTTCTAGAAGAGAAGGGCAGTCAATTGAGCCAGTTATGATGTTAACGACAAACGTGCAGGCTAAAATAGATCTTCTGTTATCCAGTGTTGTAAGGTTGATTAGTTGGCAGCGAGAATAGTAAGAAGGTAGTGGCAAAGAAAAATTTAATGAACGGAGAGCAAATTTTATAAAAACTTTTTTTGAACACGTTCTAATCGGTTAGATAGAATTTTAGTGTAAGGCCTCCAAATAAAAGTTGCATACCTCAGTCTTGACCTGACAAGTGCACAAAACAGAGTTTTAAGAGTGTAAGGGTTCGTAAACGTCTGACAGTTTCGGCAGATAAAAGCTAGCATCGAGTATGAGCGCGAAAGAATGTAATCGACATGACTATGAATGCAAGTTTGGAGTCAAAAACAACACCAAAGTCCTTCAGTTGAGTCACAGATTGCAAAACAGAGTCAGCGATAGAATATGATGTATGCAAAGTATTGATATGTCTACTGTAAGATACATGAAAGCATTTGCTGATACTAAGCGTCAACTGATTTTTGCAGCACCATTCATAGCATAGCATGAACTCTGTTCAGATCTGATTGCAGGTTGGCTGAGTCATAAAGATTTTTGATAGTTGCAAATATTTTAAGATCATCAGCATATAGTAGGTAATTAGCAAATTTTCAACAAGAACTGATATCGTTGATAAAAAGCACAAAAAATAGGGGCCCGAGCATGCTGCCTTGAGGGACACCCCAGGACGATGAACGGTTGTGAATGTGAAAATGTTGAATGAAATCCAAAAGAGATCAGCTTCAGTAGGAGTAAACGATGTGATACTTTGTCAAAAGCTTTCGAGAAGTCAGTGTAGATTGTATCCACCTGAGCCTTGTTTTCAAAAGCAGATAAGCAGTAATCACAAAAAATAGCCAGGTTTGTGACTGTTGAGCGATTGGCGACGAACCCATGCTGGTTAGTAGAATTGAGGTTTTTAACAGAAAAAGACAGTTTACAGTTCACAACAATCTCAAATAATTTGGAGACTGAAGATAGCTTTGATATCGGCCTGTGGTTGCGGATATCATTTTTGTTCCCATTTTTAAAGATAGGGGTTACAGACGTTTGTTTCCAGTCGTCCACAAATATGCCTGAGGCCAGAGAGTGATTGAAGATAGCAGTAAGAGGCTCAGCTAAGCATAGACAGTTTTTCAACAGTAAAGCCGAGAAACCCTCTACATCGCTTTGTGAAGATGGCTTAAGATCAGCATTTCCTTTGATAACGTCCTCAGTTGAAATGGTTAACAAACCAAAATTCAGCGAAGAGTCACTAGAGGAGCTAGAGTCCGTTATATTCGAGTCCAGGTCATTGACAAAGTTAGCGCAAAAAACTCAGCGAAAAGGTTTTCCGAGTCCAAGGCTGAATTTGCGGAGCGACCATTGTAGAAAACGTTGGTTGGTACTGATGAGCAAGATTTTCGGGAATCAATGAAACGCTAGAAAGATTTGGGATTCGAGATAATATTAGCTTCAAAACTGTTTAAACAATCAAATTCTTTTAGAAAGTACCGGAACTTAAGAAAATGTGCGGATGATTTATACAATTTGCTAAATTTGTTTTTTAAATTTTTTAGATGCTTTAAAAGCTTCGTATACCAAAGTAGTTTGTACACCTTCTTCTAAAAATAGGGATGTACTGTAGGCATAGCTCGTAGAGAGTGGTCTTAAAAATACGGTAACAAGAGGTTACGTCACTGTCACGGAAAACATAAGTCCAGTCTATATTTGATAGGGCACCATTTAAGGAAGAAAAATCGCACGCTTTAGAGTTAAACTTAATACTGCGATCATCCGGCAATGAATCAAAGTTATAAAACTCCAACTCAAGAGTGAGAGGGAATGATGCATTACAGCCGGAGAGATGGGAGACATACATTCCGATAAAGTGAAGTTTACTTTGTCACTGATAAATACAAGATCCAATAGTCTATTTAGTTGGTTAAAAATACTGTTAATTTACTGTAAACCAATACTTAAAAAGCTATCAACGACATAAATTTCTGTTGGTGAGCTCACGTTTGAAGCTATACGAGCGGCAGAATCCCCACTTGAAGTCCAATTCAACCGGCTAAAGTTGAAATCACTAAGAACACAAATGTGATTATTACCAACGACATCAGACGCCAATGATACGTTGTTATCAGCATGTGCAACGTAAAGGCTTTCGGAACTGTTCGGCGGGATGTATGACGCACATATGTAAAGAATATGGCCGGAGGAGGCGTGAACACAGACGCAAATCTGATCAAGGAGCGAGTCAGAATATGTGAGCGTTACTAGTGACGCTTTGAATCTCCGTTGAGCCGCTATAAGAACACCACCGCTTCTAGAACATCCCGTCTTCTCAGCATCACGGTCTTTGCGAAAAATGTCGAAAAGGTCTGAATCAAAGATTTCGCAAGCAAAAAAGCTGTCGTTAAGCCACGATTCGACAAACATTAACATGCGAACCATTGCACATTTAGTTCGAATGCCAGATATATTTTGGTAGTAGATTTTCAGATTATTATCATTGCACCTGCGATTTGGACTAGTGGTTCGCTTCCGAGTTGTCCAGTTTTTGAAAAAAGCGGAATGGTCTGACGTTTATATTAGTCGGCCAGACAGCTGGATTCGCAATTTCGTTGTAGAATGTTGGTGAAACGCCAAATTTGAAGTTAAGGCTACGCAAACCATCGACAGAAGCACCCTTTTTCACCAGCTTGTAGCAAGCCAGGTGTTGACTGTCACGCCTCACTGATTAGCAACATATGAAATTATTTCATCTTCCGTCACGGATGGTTTGAACGAAGAGATGTGTAGCCATTTCTTTTTAATTACAACGTCGAGGTTGCAGTTAGTATTACTGCCCACAACAATATCTTTATATCTATTTCATTTCTTGTGGCGTACCGTTTTCCACTCATACTTTTCAGCAACATCCGTAGAACTCGGTGTAACAGCGTTTGAAGGCAGCGGAGATGTGAGCAAACCAGACGTAGGAACAGGATCGCATGAATTTAAAAACAAAGCATCATCAGCAATAGGCAAAGAAGCATTAACTGACACATTACGGGCTACATGCAAGTAACGAGTTTCATTGTTATTGTGCATGGCACCATTAGCATTAGCGTCACCAGCAGTAGAAAAAAGCGGAATAGGCAAAGCAGCATCCGTAGCAAGCGGTGTAACAGCGTTTGAAGGCAGCGGCGATATGAGCGAACCAGATGTAGGAACAGGATCGCATGAATTTAAAAACACATCACCAGCAATAGGCAAAGAAGCATTCACTGACACATTACGGCCCACAGGCAAGCAATGAGTTCTATTATTATTGCGCTTGGCACCATTAGCAGTAACACCAGCAGTAGGAAAAGGCGGAATAGGCAAAGCATTCACTGATACGCTATTGTTATTGTTAATATGCTTAGCACCACTAACTGAATGCGAAGATGATGCTAAAGAGGATGGATAAGCGCCGGTAAAAGGCATTTTAGTAATATCGGTATAATTGCAGTCATCAGGCGCAGCAAAAGTAGTTTGAACCGCAGGCGGGCAGCTTTTCGAATTCTTCTTAGAAGCATTTACATTGTAGTTTGTTGTTTTAGCAACAGCCACTTTTAGGATATTAATTTCACTTAGCACTTTCGCAAGGTTTTTGTTGTTGTCATTGGAAATTTTTTTGCTTATGCATTATAAAGATTTGAATTTTGCATCAAAGTCACTTTTAATGGACTCCAACCCATATTTGTGTGTCGACGATATTAGGTCAAGAGTCTTACTTAATGTAGCTGGCATGAGTATGCACTCCGGACAGAAAAAGCGATTGTGGCGGTTCGAGATGAGCAGACCAATGTCGTATTCCGAAATTTGGCCTTCACAACACGCACGATGAAAGCGTTTCTTGCAAAATCCACTGCAGAGCACGACACAAGTGTCTCCTCGCGCAAAAACCTTGTCGCACTTGCCACAGAGGCCATCCATATTGAGCGTCGAAATTCGCAGCGAGAAGCATTCACTAATTTGCAGAGATTTTGATTACAACTGGACAGCTTGAAAGCAATTTTGCTGCCTTTCTCCCAGGAGCCCATTTCTTAGAGGCTCGTATATAAGGTCGGCTGCACTGAACAATTGCTCACTTGGAGCACTGGCGGGTGGAGCGCTCAAATATTAGTTTAGTGTTCCACCAATCAAGAGGATTTTCGCCGAAATGAGCTCGTTTTTCTTTTAAATAGGCCTTGAATTGAGCTTTAATTTCACATTTTTTGCTGGCGGTGTCATACGTTTTCATTCATTTAAAAAATCTTCGAACACACGTTATATGAGAAAAAATGCATAAAAGCGAAAACTTGGAATCTCTCTAAAAACTCTGAATTAAAAGTTCGTTGCCTGCTGATTTTTTTAAATTCGTGTACAAAGTTTGAAATGTCGATTTGTGTACATATGTATATGGTGTTTGTTACATTATGGGTTAGACTTTTATATAAAATCAATAAGGGTACTCATTTAAAAGCGCAAAGCTCTCGCAAACTGGGCAAACTGTACAATTTAAAACCCTCGCAAATGAAATGTCAAAATTTGTAAGGAAAGCTGTTTGCACAAAAAAGGCAAGTTTGCGTGGAAAGTTTGTCGTGCAAATTTGCGCAGTGTGATGCGCAGCCCTCAATCAACTATTTTGTTTAATTTCATTTTGATTTGTGCTCAACGCTTTTTCGTAAGACTTAAATATTTTCTTAAATTCGAGTTCCAATTGTTCAACTTTATAAATTGAGCATTGTCAAATAATTAAATGTCTGAAATTGCACAGAATATAAAATTGTCCTCATGAAACACACTGCGCAAAGTTGCCTAGTTTCCCAAATATAAAACTTGCGCGAATCGATGAGTACCCTTAATAAAAAATTCATCAATGAAAAGAATAGGCGAAACTGGTCAAAATGTCTCACTGCCATTATATGTATGCATATAGGTACATATCATGGTGCAATTATATACAGATGATGTCAGTAGACCACATAACTGTAAATTTTTACTTTATTGGCTGCCTTATTTTCAGTCATGCCCTCTTTGCCTACATGCAATTAACTTTCCATACAAAATGGGAGCAAATTATACTGCTTCTAATATTTTCTAATAAACATATGCGTTGGGACTACTGTTTTCTTTTTGACAATTTGAATAAATGTTTACACGTTTATTCGTTTGCTGAAAATTTTAAATAAAATTTAAATTCTAGTTAAATTATTGATTAAATTACTAATATTGATAAGCGAAGTTTTAAGTCATACTCGAGCCTTGAGGGAATACGCATTTAAATGCACAGTGCGTATTATATTTAGTTCAAACAGCCAAGTANACCTTGTCGCACTTGCCACAGAGGCCATCCATATTGAGCGTCGAAATTCGCAGCGAGAAGCATTCACTAATTTGCAGAGATTTTGATTACAACTGGACAGCTTGAAAGCAATTTTGCTGCCTTTCTCCCAGGAGCCCATTTCTTAGAGGCTCGTATATAAGGTCGGCTGCACTGAACAATTGCTCACTTGGAGCACTGGCGGGTGGAGCGCTCAAATATTAGTTTAGTGTTCCACCAATCAAGAGGATTTTCGCCGAAATGAGCTCGTTTTTCTTTTAAATAGGCCTTGAATTGAGCTTTAATTTCACATTTTTTGCTGGCGGTGTCATACGTTTTCATTCATTTAAAAAATCTTCGAACACACGTTATATGAGAAAAAATGCATAAAAGCGAAAACTTGGAATCTCTCTAAAAACTCTGAATTAAAAGTTCGTTGCCTGCTGATTTTTTTAAATTCGTGTACAAAGTTTGAAATGTCGATTTGTGTACATATGTATATGGTGTTTGTTACATTATGGGTTAGACTTTTATATAAAATCAATAAGGGTACTCATTTAAAAGCGCAAAGCTCTCGCAAACTGGGCAAACTGTACAATTTAAAACCCTCGCAAATGAAATGTCAAAATTTGTAAGGAAAGCTGTTTGCACAAAAAAGGCAAGTTTGCGTGGAAAGTTTGTCGTGCAAATTTGCGCAGTGTGATGCGCAGCCCTCAATCAACTATTTTGTTTAATTTCATTTTGATTTGTGCTCAACGCTTTTTCGTAAGACTTAAATATTTTCTTAAATTCGAGTTCCAATTGTTCAACTTTATAAATTGAGCATTGTCAAATAATTAAATGTCTGAAATTGCACAGAATATAAAATTGTCCTCATGAAACACACTGCGCAAAGTTGCCTAGTTTCCCAAATATAAAACTTGCGCGAATCGATGAGTACCCTTAATAAAAAATTCATCAATGAAAAGAATAGGCGAAACTGGTCAAAATGTCTCACTGCCATTATATGTATGCATATAGGTACATATCATGGTGCAATTATATACAGATGATGTCAGTAGACCACATAACTGTAAATTTTTACTTTATTGGCTGCCTTATTTTCAGTCATGCCCTCTTTGCCTACATGCAATTAACTTTCCATACAAAATGGGAGCAAATTATACTGCTTCTAATATTTTCTAATAAACATATGCGTTGGGACTACTGTTTTCTTTTTGACAATTTGAATAAATGTTTACACGTTTATTCGTTTGCTGAAAATTTTAAATAAAATTTAAATTCTAGTTAAATTATTGATTAAATTACTAATATTGATAAGCGAAGTTTTAAGTCATACTCGAGCCTTGAGGGAATACGCATTTAAATGCACAGTGCGTATTATATTTAGTTCAAACAGCCAAGTAACCCTTCGGTTGCATCTTTTGTGTTTACATACATTTGTATGTGTATGATGTATGAATGTTGCAAGTGTAATGTAGTTACGCTTGGAAACATGTTCGTAAGTACGTATTTTTTAAAGTGCATTGGTTGTTGGACTACATGCATAAAAAGTAAGCTTAGGTCAGTTCCTAAAGGCAGATTCACCGTTCGTGGCCGGACACTATTTGATAGTGATTTTACGCGTTCCTTTCCCACTTTGTCCCACTGAGAGCGCGACAAAAATGTGCTGAACACTCTTTGTTCGAATCAAATTGATTTTTATTTTCTGTCCGAACGACTTGATGTTTCGGGTTACCGCGTTCTAGTTGATATGCGTTTGCAGCGAATTGTATGTATTATTTTCCCTCGAAATCAAGGTTCATAGAATACAAGGTTACGACATCAGCCATGGCCGCCATCTTGATGACGTAGATGGTCCAATTTTTGAAATTGCCAAATTCCTAAAAAATTATCTTATAAAAATACACTATTTTAGTCAACTATACCTTTTAGTTTATATAAATTATTAAAAATTTAAGTGCGCTGTTTTTGATTCCAAAAATTACACTGAAAAAGGTAATTTAGGTTTTATCGTATGTCTAAAGATGAATTGCAATTTCGGTAGCGAAATTTTGCCAATGTTATGAACGCTTTTTATTTAAAAAGGCGCGAGTGCGTTCTGCTCACTTTCAAGAAAAAAATCACCAGCAAATTTCAATAAGCATTCGATTTACATGTCAGATGTCACTATTGTACGAATATTATTATGTTAATCCAGTTTCACGTGAAGTTATAACATTTCATGTTGTTATAATAAGCTTTGCCACGATTTTATATCAAAAATGCCCATTTGATTAGGATTCCTAAAATATGCTATACGACAACTTTATTTTCTGCGTTTTGTGTACTCTCCTCCTTCGTTAAATATTTCAGCCAATCAGAACCACTTCGCAGCTCGTCATTGGAGGAAAACAAATTTTTGACAGCACCATGTCGTAACCTTCTATTTTATGAACCTTTCTCGAAATCGTATGCCGGCAACAATGTCATCAGTTGTTTGCTTCAGAACAAAATAAAATGTGCCGAACTAAACAGTGAACCGTACTTCAGTACCCTCTCCGGCAAAAATGTTTTGAGAGCAAATAAAAAGTTGTCCGGACACGAACGGTGAACCCGCCTTAACAAGCAATTCTTCGTCATGCGTTTTGTGTACAAATACAATCAGTTTTGTTGGTAATCAGAACGATTGCTTTTAAGATTGAATGTCAGCTCCTAGCCTCTAGCTCTGACTCAGTTTACAGAGTAAACAGTTGAGCTTAATCCTATTTCATCGGTAAAAAAAGTTATGCATGAATCCCATTACCTAAATTATTATTTCGCAAGCGCAATAGTGTTTACGATTGCATTTTTTGGCGCTTACAAAATATGTTAGTATTTGGACGATCTTCTCCTCCGATTTGCGGCGTGCGGCTTGATGTCACATAAAGGCGAGGGACCAACATTTTTCGGCTACTCCGAACGGCGATTGTATTTTTTATGAGGAGCTGTTTTTCATGGCAGAATGCATGTAGTCAAACAACCAATGTACTTTAAAAAATGCGTACTTACGAACAAGTTTCCAAGCGTAACTGCATAAAACTTGCACTTTCATATATCATACACATACTCAGAGGCCGAGGGGCGACCGCTATTAAGTAGAAACTTGCCCAGTAAAATTAGATCAAATTGGTACGAAGAAAACAAAAAATTTGTAGTAGCGAACTTTTGATGCAATTTACTTCTATTTGACACGCAGATCATGGATCCACAGTATTGCCCCTAAATTTGATATGGGAAAATTCCGTTTTTTTTTTTTANATCCACAGTATTGCCCCTAAATTTGATATGGGAAAATTCCGTTTTTTTTTGTTTTTTTTTGCGATTTGCAGGGTGTGTGTATTTTTTGTAAAAAATGGTTCAATACAAATTTGTAGATGATTTAATTTCACACATTTTTATATACATATAAGGTTAAAAAAACATTTTTTATTGTAAATAATTAGCAAAAAAAAAAATTCGCAATTTTTCAACAATTTATGTTGAAAATACGTAGCACATTCAGACGTTGAAATTCTAGAGAATTTCATTCTCCACAACTTTTGTATGAAAAGTAATTTGTACGACGCTTAGATGACCACCAACCCCAAAATCCCCGTGGAAAAGGTTTCAAGCGAATCGGATTGATTACACTATGCGACAGTCAAAATCGGGATGGGATGAAACCAACGGGAAATGTTATATCGGTCAAAAACAAGTTATACGTGTCCCGGCGTTTCGCTGGGTCACGTCTAGGAATCGAGATATATATATAACTATCATATAGGGGAAATTGTCACCTTTGGTGGTCTTTTTTTGACTTAACTCGAGAACCACTAGTCCGATTTTGCTCAAACAAATTTAAAAAAATTAAAAATTACAATTCCTTTAATCTGTTCATATAATGATTTTCTATATAATCAACAGTTTTGCCGGTAAAAATAAATGTATGAAGAAAAAAAATATTTTTTGCCTAAAATATTAAATTTTTTTAAAACTGTTGATTATATAGAAAAACGATATATGAACAGATTAAAGGAATTGTAATTTTTAATGTTTTTAAATTTGTTTGAGCAAAATCGGACTAGTGGTTCTCGAGTTATGTCAAAAAAGACCACCAAAGGTGACAATTTCCCCCATATGATAGTTATATATATATCTCGATTCCTAGACGTGACCCAGCGAAACTCCGGGACACGAATAACTTCTTTTTTACCGATATAACTTTCCCCGGTAGTTTGAACCCTTCCCGATCACTGACCCCTACCATTTGTCTCACAGTGTTATTAATTTCTGTTTTTCCACAATATTGGGTCCGCCATTTTGAATTTTTCCGATCCTGACCTCAGATTGGTAATAAGCGGCCCCAAGAACCCCAGAGGAAAAAGTTTCAAGCGGACCGAATCGATTTTAATTTTTTGGCCGTCATATTGGATTCGCCGTTATGAATTTTTAAAATGATGCTCTAGGTTCATGATCAGCAACCTCAAAAACATTAGAACCTGCTGTTTCTTTTTTAGTGTTGGATTCTCGAGAGGCACAAAAGTTTAAAAGCAAAATCTAATTTACGGTTAGTTTAGACGTCATGTTAAATTTTCCAAAAGGCCACACTGTTTTCAATGGGGGCATCTATGCGATCATTTTAAGACCTTAAGCTTTGTAATCCATGCTGTAGAGTTTTGGCCATCGTACTGTAGCGGTTGGTGTGGAAATTAAAATTTTTTTAAACTAATATATAAAAATGGGAGAAACTAAATTCTCCAGAAATTTGTCCCGTCACATCCCGTAAGTGTGGAATTTTTAATCAGCCATAAATTGGGAACCATAAGTCACATGAACTTGAAAGTTGGTATTCCGACATAGGTATCTATGGGAGTTGTTCAGAGTAAAGTATATATAAATGAGTTTGTAAAAGGGGGATATACAGTCCGGTTCACTTGATTAGAGGCAATAATTTTTATCGAAGAAAATGGTTATTAAAGGCACCATATTTGATCTAGTAACAAAATGTTTTCTGATAATTCAAGTTAAGACTGTACTTTGCTCGAAAATAATCACGCATCAAAATATTATTCCATCTAACGGTATTTCACAGCAGCTGTAATATTGTGCTTAATTTATTTGTTCACTTGAATAGAGGCACTAACAAAATAAGAAAAAAAATAATAATAAAAATAGGATTTTTTTTTACATTTATTATTTAAAGCTTAATATTTTGTGCTGCCACCTTGTTTATAAATTACTTCGTAAATACGTTGAGGAATGGATTTGTACAAATTCTCTAGATAGCCTAATGAAATTTCAGACCAGGCCGTTTTAATGCTTCGAATTAAAGCATTTTTGTCTTCAAATTGTTGCCCATTCTCATAAACCTTGCGAGCTAGCCATCCCCATAGATTTTCAATAATGTTTAGATCTGGGGAATACGGTAGCCATGCTAAAATTTCAACGTATTGGGACGCAATCCAAGTTTTGACCACTCTTGAAGAGTGTAGAGGTGCATTATCCTGTTGAAAGATCCAGCTAATAGGTCCAAATGTTTCCCGAATCTCGGGAAACGATGATTCCAACAGAGCTTTATAGCTGTTTCCCGTCATTTTATAGTCTACAATTTTCAATTCGAACGCGCCGTAGTACGATATTGCTCCCCATACCATAACACCACCTTCACGGCTGTGATGTCGACTAAAGTACCCTTCCTCCTTTCTTTAGTCATGGAAATAGTAATTGTATCCATCCGGCCCGTCCAGATTAAACTTCTTTTCGTCACTAAATATTACTTTTTTCCATTCACCGGGGTCGTTATTTGTAACAGAACTCCAAGCCATGTGGTCCCTTGCAAAATCGAGGCGGCGTTCCTTGCGAAATTTATTCAGAGGTGGTTTTTTTGTAATTTTTTATACTTCAGATGAGGCGCTTTTAGAATAGCCCTTCGTACGGTGGATTTGCTGGCTGCAACATTTGCCATTTCTTTAATTTTTGCTGTTGAAAGGGCGGAATTCGATGCAATCCTAAGGATTTTACGGGTTTCCTTCGGTGTCAAAGCCATCGCAGTTCTGCCTTTGTACATATATGTATTCATCTATTAGATAACTCGGATATTTAAAAACTGTGTGTGTTTTTTTTTTTTAAACCTTATACTATGTCTCCATTGTGAGATTTAATGAAGATTTAGCCCTCTGACGAGATTTGACGTTAAATCTTTTGAGATTTACCATATAAAATTAAATCTCGAAAGGCAGTAGATTTAAGTTAAATCTTCGTCAAATCTTCAATAATATTGATCAATAAGTACAATTTGTTGGATGTGGCAACCACAAATTCACATGCCATAAGTCAAATGACATTTGTGTTTTCAATATACAGTTGAGGACATTGAAATCTAGCCTATCATAAAAACATGAATTTTCGTATTTTTAGGGATTTTTATATTTTTGTTAGTTTGGGAGGAAAATTAGTAATACATATTTACATAACTTTGGTTGTAATAAATTAAGAAAATATTATTTTAAAAACTAAAAATTTAGAAGAAATGTTTTATAGTAATATCATGCAGAGTCTTCTCCGCTTTCTATAAGTCATTTACGCGCTGCGACAAAAAATTTATAAATTTCGGTAATGGTTCTGCTTCGATAACATTGCACCGAACATCCTCTAGAACTCAGTTCGTATTCATGATATGCCAAAGGCCCACGATTGGATTTTCGGTTCCCTCCTAAGAGAGTTCTACAAAAATTTTTCTTTCCGCAAATGTTTTTTACCGTTTTGATAATTTTTCTTAAATTCGGGAAAATGATTCTTTACACTTTCAAAACTATATATTATACATACATATTTACCACGAATAAGAAGCCAATAATATTCAGAATTCATACAATGAAATTCCGCTTGGTACCTTCCTTTTATCTGTCTGTATATCAATGTCCGCAACTGTATTTATAAAATCATACATAAGCAAACGTCAAATATTTAAAAATGTGAACGTCAAACATATCTCGTTGTGGTAATGGAGATGGTTGTGATTTAGCAACTGGATTTATTAAATTTTAATGGATAAATCTCTCAATGGAGACATAGTATTACCGTCTTTAGATTATTTTGAAATGGAATTGTTTTTTAATCCCGCGATTCTATTAAACGAAAAAGTTTTATTCATAATGAATAAAGCTCCTTCCGAATTAAGCATTCTACCAGAAAAATCCAGCTGTACTAAAACAGCTAATCGAATAGGCAGCTAAACGGAATGTACCGTAGTACATAGAATAATTTTAATTTAGAAATTTGATCGTTACCTTAATCCACCTAATAGTAATAATGCAACAAGATTTGTAGTACAAGTGATGATCAATATATATTACTTAAAGCACGATAAAGCTAAGNCGTACGCACAAGAATCGCTTCTCGCCACTCCCAGGTGAATGGCAGTCAAAAGTTTTCCACTTCTGCGCACGGAACCATCCTCCGTATGTTATATGTTATATTATATTATATTGCGAAAAGAAAAACTAAATTTAGGAATATATACAAATAGAAACGCTCAGACTACAAGCTCAAAAACAGTAATTGATGCGGTGTTTCCAAGATATTTTAACGCCCTTGAGTCACAAGTATAGATATACAAGTACCATATTTTATCAATCATACTGATAATTTCATTAAATTAAATCAGCAAAATGAACAAAATTAAGTGAAATTAATGTTTAATTTCTAACCTAGCCTACATGTCTATGTATGTAACTCATTTATGTGTAAAAGTACTTTTATGCTTTTCCGTACGCATATGTTTACACATCAAATTTCATGAGTATCTGGTACTCACGCCTTTTTTTATTTGAGAATCAAAGCTATTCTGCATTTGTTCCAAATGCTTGGTCGTCAAGGTGGTATCGGAGGTAATGCAGCATGATTACTGCATTTAAAATGCAACATTTAGCACTTTCGAACTAGAGCTGCAAAAGTATCGATATTCGCCATACTCGATATTTTCGATATTTAAGAAACGAAAACTCGATATATCGATATATATCGTTAATTTTTAATTCTACAATGAAACACTGAAAAAACATCTACTCATTCAAAAAATGCATACAACCATTTACCAACAGAAAATTTTATTATACATATATATGAGGTACATATGTATGTATGAACAGTGACCCACATCAAAATCACACAGTGATATTAATACAGTATTCGCAATGTATTTTCGTTCTATATTTTTTTCATTATTTTTAAAAAAGTATAGGTCAATCTGTAACAAAAGCCATATAAACCTAAATTGTAAAATTTTTGCAAAAATTAGAAAGAAATCAAAAAAGTTTCTTAAAAATTGCGAACTTTTAAAAAAAATTTCTATAAGAAAGTTTGGTATGCAGATTTTTAGTCTATTAAATCAGTCACTGATGTTGTTTGGCGCAAAAATAAGTAATGAGAAAATGGCTATGCCATACTCGATATCGAAAAAAATATCGATGTCGGCAAAAAAAAACTAATTACTGCTATATCGATACTGACATCGATATATTTGCAGCTCTATTTCGAACATATATTTTGGAAGAGCGTTCATGCTATCGCACAAGGCATATTAAACCAAGGCACATAAATACAGGTAGAAGCCAAAATGACGTTGCTCCCATGAGAACCAAACCTTTAAACTTCAACTTGATTTTATTTTATTTCCTATATTTCGTTACGCTTTGAATGTCATATCGTTGTTTTTTTTTAATGTTCGTTAATAACAAATTTTAATTTGCATTTGAATTTTTGTAGTGTTGTGCGGTTTATACTTAGTGTATGTGTTAAAAATGCAACACCTGAAGCGTTGTTTTTTATGTGGTGTTAAATATAAGGCAGATACCACTAATTTTTTAACGTGCCTCAATGTCCTTCGCGTAAGGAACGTTGCGAAAGCAGCTGTGGGCAGAGCTGCAGTGAAATGCCTTGCTGTGCGTTAAACATTTTAAAGAAGTAGATTCCACAAATACACCGGGAGGTACAGGAAAGGCACGTTTGAAGCCAAGTGCTGTTCCTATGACCCTTATGCCGAAAAGTCCCTCCAACAACACTGCAACTCATAAAACAAAAACAGAAAACAACATACACGTTTTATCAAATTTTAACTAAAGAAAATAAATAAATAAGAATAAACTTCAAAAATACTTAAAAACGTCAACCGTGAAATGTATTTTTTTATTTTTCCTTACACACGCTCATTTTTATTTTTACTCTCCCGAAAACTTTGAATTTTGTAGGTTTGACGTCAAATTGGCTTCTACCTGTTTTATTGTACCATGATATTAAACAAGGTAGAAGTGATTTTGACATTTCTCTCTTTTAACAACGACTATAATGTCAAACGATGAATAACTTTTAACCCTTTTCAAGTTGGCATTTTCTAATTTTCACTGCTTTGAGATAGTTTTGAATTGTGTGATTTTTTTTTGTTTTTCGACCACATGCATTTATAGATACATACATATACAAAAATGAAAAGGAGCAGGAACTACGAGCGTTGCATTGTGTGGAAAGTGGTGCGATACTTTAAGGCGCCTAGTTGCGAAGTTAGAAGACTTGGTTGCCTAAAGCCACGGAATTTCAGAACTGAGTAAGAGAATTTTCTTACAATATTATGCACACATAACCGCGTCAGAACCTAGATTTACACTGATATACATACGTATGTAGAAGAAAACATTAAATCGTTTTTTATAAGTGGGGATGTTTTTTAGAAGTAAATATTTAACTAAACGCGCAAAAACATTGGGCGAATAGAAACCAAAAAAATTTTTAAAACAGTTTCATAAAACGTTTATTTCATTTAATGACGTGGTTTCTTTTTGAGGTATTCTTTTCTGTCCATATGTATATGTGCATATAAGATGCGAATGCAGCTAAAATTCTTTGAAGGTAATATTGAAGTATCCCAGCAAAAAACACGATTACCACAGAAACGAAAGTGGAAACGAGCTAGGCGATGGGAATCGCTTGCCCTTTCGCTTCAAGAAGGCATTATTTTAACATGGGCATGTCATTGGCGGTAAGCTCTTACCAGCAGCATTACCTTCAAACGAAGGGAGAACGCATGGATAAACAGAATCCAGAGAAGCGAACAAAGAATGCCTTACAGAGAAGCTAATGTAGAATGCCTAGTTAAGTACATACTTATTTATATTTAATTGAAATCAGAAAATGTGTTAAAAGATTAAAATAAATTAAAATTTTTATAAATCAGTTTTTATACGTACATATGTATATATTAATGTATTTAGATTTTACTTAAAAATCGGTATGAACATACATGCATATTTAATTAAGCTTAAAATTGTACTTCTTCACTCTTGTACTTCACTTCATTGACTGACTTCAACTTCGCAAATTGAACAAAGCAAAACATGATTTTTATGCGAGACAAATTTCCACAGAAAGTAACGGTATAAAAAAAATTTTGGATATTCATATTCATTCATATTCATTCTACGATGCAGCATTCTACTTTGCATTCCCCGAAATGAAGCAAAGAAGCGAAAAAAAAAATATTGTAGGACATTCTACTTTGCATTCTGTAGGACATTCTACTTTGCATTCCCCGAAATGAAGCAAAGAAACGAAATAAAAAAAAATATTGTAGGACATTCTACTTTGCATTCCCTGAAATGAAGCAAAGAAGCGAAACAAATAAAATATTGTAGGACATTCTACTTTGCATTCCCCGAAATGAAACAAATAAGCGAAATAAATAAAATATTGTAGGACATTCTACTTTGCATTACCGGCAATGCCTAAAAGAAGAGAAAAAATTCGAAGGCATTATAACGCTATGCCTTCTAGAACACGTTACCACTAAGAGCGATTACCGATTTTTTGCTGGGAATCCTTAAAATTAGTATACGTATGTATTTATGCTGATGCATTTTTATGGTGAAATTGTAAGCAGGTGAAGTGATAAAAATGCTTTCTCGCTTTATTTTCCTGACATGCGGCTATTTTATACAAATTTTTAGAGGCAAATTTTCAAATAAGATAGGGTCAAATCGTTGATCTCGCTCTTATTACTACACCTGGTATAATTTCACCGTGATGAGGTTCAATTGATGCTAATTTGTAGCAAATAAAGCATGCGCACCTCATAGGGTTAATTTGTTTGTTTACAGCTTTTTGACATTATAACTAGCTACAAGAGAGTTCGAGCTAGTTGTCACTTCTACCTTGTTGAATATGCCTTGCTATCGCATTTACCAAATGCACATTTACGCGAATTCGAAGTTGTATGCTTTTGACAAGCAGCCGTGCTCCAGTCGCTTATTGAGATCCGTATCTAGCATGACCAATTCGCACGGAGAAGAAAGAATGCTAAAAAAATCTACTAAAAAATTAAAAACAAAAAATTAACTACAAATTTAATCCAAAAACTTGAACTGTTTTATCCATAACCGATAATTTGCTTGGGTAAACTTGCTTGGGTCGTAAACCTCGCAAAGCTTGTAAAACGAATTGCCAAAATTTGTATGGAGCTCTATTATGAGCCCCTCGTAAATTTACGAGGAAAATTTGATGCGCAAACGCCGTCGTAAACTTCAGTGTCGCCGAGGGGCCGACATTTTTATACTAAAATGTATGATAAAATAATGAAAATAAATGAAAAAAAATAATACGCGAATAAAATGAATGAATTTCATCCACTAACTGTATCGACTTAGGTTTTCTGCTAATTTTCGGCATTTTCAATTGTATTTTAGCCAAGAGTGATAGCGACAAGATGGCGGGATGTTATGGCAAATACTGCGAAACAAAAACTCCTTCACAAAATCCTGGTTGATCTGTCAAACAGTCACTTTACGCACCTATTTACATATTTTCACAAAGGGGGCGTTCCCATAAAAACCTCGTAAACTTACGAGTTTCCGGGTTTAAGGGAATCCCCTAAATAAATTGTCGGTGTTATCAATAAAAATTGTCTGAAGTAATTATGAAACGAAACAAATAGAATAGAGCACAAATTGGGCCAGATTCCTATCAGCATCACCTCGATGTTGGATTAGCGGCACATTTTTATCAAAATGATGTAAAATAATAAATGAACTCTCCATCGCCGATCACTGGAACGCAGCTAGCAACGTATACGCGAAAAATCAATGCTGCCAATTTTCTCATTAAACAATGTTCGAATCGTGGTATTTTTCGGAGATCACAGGGTTGCTATTAGCATTTAGTTTCTTAGGCCCAATTTCAGATGGCCTTAAATAGAGTTTGTTGATTAACTTCCACTATTCATTTTCAGATCATACATTTAATCTGCACTTAAATGACCAATATTGGCTATTTAAATATGAGATATGCCACCCTGTGTTAGTACCAAACAACCAAGATTGATTGGTAGGTTGTTTAAAAAATCCCACCAAAAGACAATCAGCTGTTTAGCGCAAAATGTAAACAAACAAGCAAATGCAACAACAATTTCAAGGAATAGACAAAGTATTTGAATAAAGTTGATCTGAAACCCAACGAAAGTTAAATGACATTTAAACTACAATCCACAATTAAACTTAAGTGCCATTTAAATATTCATTTGAAATTGGCCCTTAATGCAGAAACGGAGTTGCATTTAGTTGCAATTAGGTGACGAATTTTGTATGGATAAATGTGCATTTAGAGTAGCATTTAGAGCTAAATGCGCTAAACGTGCTTTTACGCGTAAACAAAAACAGCCCATAATACAAGCAATAGCTCCAAATGACCTATCTTCATTAGGGTGCCCATCGAAAATGTTTTTTTTCGAAATTTCAAGACCCTACACCCTAATTTTATTCGTTTTTATGAGAAATATTATTGCCTATTTTTATAGATTTTTTAAAGGTAATTTAGAGGTAGAGATTTTGTTGATTTGTAAGTTTTTTAATGACTATTTTTGATTCGATTTGAAAGATCGAAGATGATCTGAGAAGAGGATAAATAGGCCTTAAAATGGTATATAATAATCTATTGTAGGACTTGACTTGTTGTGATTTTTTATCGGGTAAAATAAAAAAAAAAACAAATTTCTCTTAATGTTTTAAATTTTGACCAATGATAATTTTCACAATTTCAAAATATGTAGTACTATCTAAAATTAGATCTATTTCTAAATAAACTGTTAGCTCATTTATTGCAATCGCATAAAAATTGTCGAAGTTAGGCGACTTTTCTTACATACGGCCTTGGATTTATATTGTTTATGTACCGTACTTTCAGAGTTTTTGAGCAGTGTGGCTAAGGAATTTATCAATATTTATTAAAAATTGATATATACAAATGCTATTTAGCAAAGAAGTGGGTTTTCAGGAAATTCTACGAAAATGGGGGTGGCTGCACCCACCTATATCACATATGGGTATCTCAAAAACTACTTGACCGATCTCAACCAAATTTCGTATACCAAATTTCGTATTGCGCTTAGGATACGCATATATCATAAAATTCCTAAAATTTCTTGAAAACCAACTTCTTTTCTAAAGAGCGATTGTATATATCAATTTTGAATAAATATTCATGGGCGTCGCCAGGATCGAATTTAGGTGGGGGCTGACATATAAAAAATTCCTCGAAAATTGTATCTCAAAATTTTAATGTAGTTGATTGATTAACCCTTATTAATTCATATGTGTAAACTAAATGGTTCCATTTGAAAATACAATCTTAACTAATAGCCAAATATAAATTTAGTTAATTTAGTAAGCAGTTAGTTGTAATAAACTGTCAGTTTAATTTCTAGTAAAATTTACCTTTAAGTTTTTGCACNTAGTAAGTAGTTAGTTGTAATAAACTGTCAGTTTAATTTCTAATAAAATTTACCTTTAAGTTTTTGCACCTTAAGCATACATCGAAACTTTGTTTTAGAGAATCAATGTGAAATAATTGCAGAAACGATTAGCCGATTTGCTGAGCAACCGACACGTCTGCTTTTTAAATAATTTTTGTAAAACAAATCGGCAAGTACATATCGTTCCCCACATGCCAGAAACATGAATGTGTAAAAATTAAAATCTTGGGAAATCAAGTTTGAAGTTTTTTACGAGACTTAAATCTGCATTCATGTAATTCACATTTACCGCTGACGAAAACCTTCACTTCTGCGGCAACAAACTGGCGTTTTATACCA